>NC_057805.1:430529679-430778285 GCF_018294505.1 Triticum aestivum
TTTTAACTGAAACACGGATATCTGACTCGTACGGATTCCGTCTTGGCTCCACAAGTAGTCAAAACATTTGTGACGACCAGATGCTTCAAAGTATTCTTTCATTGGGAAATTTTGGAGAACTTTTCTTAAGGAGTTCGTTCAGAAACTTGTATAGAAACTTTCTTAATGAGCACTCCACAAACGCATTTCGAGAACATACACAAAGTCCCAGCTATGGACCTAGTGCATCATCATAACTGAGGTCTCTTGCATTTCCCTAGATGTAATTGGATCTCATATGGAGATGTTTAGTGAAGTAGAATGGAAAAAATCGAATGCAACTACACAAGAACTAGTCCGTAAGTGTCGTTCGGAATCAGTTTTGTGCAGTTCTAACTGAAACACGGATATCTGACTCGTACGGAGTCTGTTTGGCTCCACAAGTAGACAAAACGTTTGTGCCGACCAGATTCTTCAAAGTATTCTTTGATAGGGAACTTTTGGAGAACTTTTCTTAAGGAGTTCATTCAAAAACTTGTATAGAAACTTTCGTAATGAGCACTCGACAAACGCATTTCGAGAGCATACACAAAGTCCCAGCTATCGACCTAGTGCATCATCGTAACTGAGGTCTCTTGCATTTCCCTACAAGTAATTGGATCTCATATGGAGATGTTTAGTGAGGTAGAATGGAAAAAATCGAGTGCAACTACACAAGAACTAGTCTGTAACTGTCGTTTGGAATCAGTTTTGCGCAGTGTTAACTGAAACATGGATATCTGACTCATACGGAGTCTGTTTTGGCTCCACAAGTAGTCAAAATGTTTGTGACGACCAGATGCTTCAAAGGATTCTTTCATAGGGAACTTTTGGAGATCTTTTCTTAAGGAGTTCGTTCAGAAACTTGTATAGAAACTTTCTTAATGAACACTCGACAAACGCATTTCGAGAACATACACAAAGTCCCAGCTATGGACCTAGTGCATCATCATAACTGAGGTCTCTTGCATTTCCCTACAAGTAATTGGATCTCATATGGAGATGTTTAGTGAAGTAGAATGGAAAATATCGATTACAACTACACAAGAACCAGTCTGTAACTGTCGTTCGGAATCAGTTTTGCGCAGTGTTAAGTGAAACATTGATATCTGACTCATACGGAGTCCGTTTTGGCTCAACAAGTGGTCAAAACGTTTGTGACTACCAGATGCTTGAAAGGATTCTTTCATAGGGGACTTTTGGAGAACTTTTCTTAAGGAGTTCGTTCAGAAACTTGTATAGAAACTTTCTTAATGAGCACTCGACAAACGCATTTCGAGAACATACACAAAGTCCCAGCTATGGACCTAGTGCATCATCATAACTGAGGTCTCTTGCATTTCCCTACAATTAATTGGATCTCATATGGAGATGTTTAGTGAAGTAGAATGGAAAAAATCGAATGAAACTACACAAGAACTATTCTGTAACTGTCGTTCGGAATCAGTTTTGCGTAGTGTTAACTGAAACATGATCACCCTTCCTAGACCTAACACTGCACGAACAACACCCCAGACATGTTTTGGCAATGAGTAGGCGTCGTCTTGACCATGCCAGCGTGGTGACCCCGTGTGGACATGCCTCTGGCAGCGCGCCCGACACACTCTGTGTTGCTCTCTCGTCTGTGTATCACGCGTGATCGATCCAGAGCTCGCTGACGACTACCGCACCGCGCCACCACCCCCATCTCTTCGCCCTTGACCTCTCCCTGGCGCTCGCCGATGCCGGAGATGCTTCAGCGGGCATGGGCACGATGCGGCCAAAGCCACAGTGCGCCCCATGCCTTTGTCTTCTTCCTCCACCACCACATGTACTCGTCCACCGGTTGCAAAGCTCCCGCGCGAATGCTGAGCCTCTCCACCCCTCGCTAACACCACTCGTCGTTGCTCACCGGCTTCCTGAGAGCTCCGGCGGAGCCACATACCCCTTTCCCCCTCCAGCTATAAATTCGAGCTCCTCCCACCGCTCTGAGCACTCCAAACCCACCACCCAACCTCCACAAGACAGTAGCATAGCCGCAGCTCGGCCGGGAAGGCCTCTGGCCGCCGTCCCCGACCCGATCTCGCCGGCGATCCCCACCACCCCTCCTCCTCACTCTGTTGCTCTTCGAGCTCGATCCACTCCTCAAGCGACTCCTTGGAGGTCCACTGGTGCTGTCTGGACATGTTGGACCCCCTGGAACCGCCCCTCTCTGTCGTCTTCTTCTTCTTCTCCGGCGAGACCCGACCGCAGCCGCCACTTGCGAGCTTGGTTGCGAGCTGCTCCGGCATCTCTCATCAAGCCACGGGTTCAGGCAGGTGCACCTCAACCCCCTCTCTCTTTCTATCCCTCTGGATTCATCCAAGAACCCCTCCTCGCTGGCGTGAGCTCCGGTGAAGCACCGCCACCGCTCTTTTTCTCTTCCCCTCCCTCCACACCTGACCAACGGGGCCCGCTGTCAGCCTCTCCACTCGCGCCCGAAGCGGTACGAGTGGAGGCGTATTCTGAAAATATGCCATCGACGTCACCCCCATGGTGTTCTATTTAATTCCAATATTAATTCAAATATTTGACCAGGAACTTTGACCAGCCATAACTCTTAAACTATAAATCCAAATGAGTTGATTCTTTTTGCATTGTGTTTGTTTTGAAAAGTTCTAGCAGCACACCAAAATTGAGATTTTTTTCCTTGCTTTCTAGCATTTCTGGTGATTTTCAGAGTGGTTCTTGATGTTTTTATTTTGCTGTTTTTAAATATTTTCAAAGGGAGAAGCTTGTCTTGAAGATAACCAGGAGGAGTGTGAACCTCCTTTGCACTAAGGCAAGCCACACCAACATTTGGATGGTGCCATTCAAATATCTATGATTTTTCCAACTTGAATATGAGTTATTTTCATGCATTTAATTATTGAAGTAAATATGGCTTAGTGCTCATTATTTTGTCATGCTTGAATTACTTTGTTGTGGTACTGGTTGAATGCATGAGCTAGTTTAAGTCAGTAGAAGAAATTTTTATTGAAGTGATTATGCTTTTGGAAATAAGGGTAGTTTCTTTATGTGATTAATTGATTTCAATATATTATGGGACAATTAAAATGATGAATGTTAAGAACTAGTAAAGTAGAACCCGTAAAGTTTAAATGATGAGTAGTGCACGCATGAAATTTTGATGATGTTGATATGTTTACTTGAGTGGTACATTTTGCATGTCGGATAGTTGCATGATCATGGCATATGATGACTCGAGTTATTTTATTTTCAAGTTAAACCTGATGTTAATCCAACTTGACATAATGTTGATCGAGTCATGGTGAATCAGGTTTTTCCCAATGCGACCACATTTGCCTTTATGGGAAGTTCTTGATTCGGCCCGTTGTCATGCCTCTGGTCGGTACCTCCAACGAGGGAAGGTTATGGGCGTGCGGTACCCTGGCCCGGTAAGCAGACATAACCTTGTGTGCCCGTTTGTTGTTATCGTACCTTGTCCCCGTTTGGGACCGTTTTTGCCACGACGGTGGCCGTTGATGCCTTTGGTAGGCACAGGGCCACCCATGACTTAGCCTAGTGGGGAGTTAGTCAGAGTGGACGGGAGAGTGTCATGGCAATGGGAGGGTTTCATCGGAATGCCGTTGGTCCACCCGAATGGGAAGACGAGGCCATGGATTCGTGATGTGGGTAAAGTGCGCTACCTCTGCAGAGTGTATTTAATCTATGGATAGCCGCGTCCTCGGGTACGGACATAGCTCTTGAGTAATTCACACCATGGATCAACATTAATAAGTAATCTTGCACACTAAAAGTTTAATGTTGGCACTAGTTATGTGATGATTTGTGGGATCATGAGATGATCGTGGTTGGAACCAAAGTGTTGGTTTCATTTGTGATCCAGGTATGATCACCGTCCGGTTACGAGGTAACCTGTCTGGTAAGAGAGTCCGAGTGACTCGGCGCACAAGTTGACTTCCCCGCATGAGTAGTATGATTTGCATTGCATTAACCTGATTAATTGTCATGATATTGTTTGCCATTATGCTTATGATTGTTGTGAGCTTGCAAGTATATTCAATGTACTGACCTGGCGTGTCATGCCAGGTTTCAGGCAAGTCGTATCGGATCGGAGAGCTTCCCACGTCTAGATCGTGTCCACATCGGTGTCCCTGTGCTATGGAGTTCCACTTTGTCGTCGGCGGGAAGCTCTCCGATGTGGACACAATCTAGATGCGGGAAGCTCTCCGATCCGATATGACTTGCCTGAAATCTGGCATGACATGCCAGGTCAGTACATTGAATGTACTTGCAAGCTCAGAACAATCCTAAGCATAATGGCAAACAATATCATGACAATTAATCAGGTTAATGCAATGCAAATCATACTACTTATGCGGTGAAGTCAACTTGTGCACCGAGTCACACGGACTCTCTTACCAGACGGGTTACCTCGTAACCAGACGGTGATCATACCTGGATCACAAATGAAACCAACACTTTGGTTCCAACCACGATCATCTCATGATCGTACAAATCATCACATAACCAGTGCCAACATTAAACTTTTAGTGTGCAAGATTACTTATTAATGTTGATCCATGGTGTGACTTACTCATGAGCTATGTCCGTAACCGAGGACACTGCTATCGATAGATTAAATACACTCTGCAGAGGTAGCACACTTTACCCACATCACGGAATCCATGGCCTCGTCTTCCCATTCGGGTGGACCAACGGCATTCCGACGAAACCCTCCCATTGCCATGATACTCTCATGGCCACTCCGACTAACTCCCCACTGGGCTAAGTCATGGGTGGCCCCGTGCCTACCAAAGGCATCAACGGCCACCGTCGTGGCAAAACGGTCCCAAACAGGGACAAGGTACCATAACAACAAACGGGCAAACAAGGTTATGTCTGCTTACCGGGCCAGGGTACCGCACGCCCATAACCTTCCCTCATCGGAGGTACTAACCAGAGGCATGACAACGGACCGAATTAAGACCTTCCCATAAAGGCAAATGTGGTCGCACTGAAAAAAAAACCCGATTCAGTGGCACCATGACTCGATCAACGTTATGTTCAAGTTTGATTAACATCAGGTTTAACTTGAAAATAAAATAACTCGAGTCATTATATGCCATGATCATGCAACTATTCGACATGCAAAACATACCACTCAAGTAAACAGATCAACATCATCAAAATTTCATGCTTGCACTACTCATCATTTAAACTTTACTGGTTCTTAACATTCATCATTTTAATTATCCCATAATATATTATAATCAATTAATCACATAAAGAAACTACCCTTATTTCCAAAAGCATAACCACTTCAATAAAAATTTCTTCTACTGACTTAAACTAGCTCATGCATTCAACCAGTACCATAACAAAGTAATTCAATCATGACAAAATAACTAGCACTAAGCCATATTTACTTAAATAATTAAATGCATGAAAATAATTCATATTCAAGTAGGAAAAATCATAGATATTGAAATGACACCATCCAGATGTTGGTGTGGCTTGCCTTAGTGCAGAGGAGGTTCACACTCCTCCTGGTTATCTTCAAGAAAAGCTTCTCCTTCTGAAAATATTTAAAAACAGCAAAATAAAATATCAAGAACCACTCTGAAAATCACCAGAAGTTCTAGACAGCAAGGAAAAATCTCAATTTTGGTGTGCTGCTAGAACTTTTCAAAACAAACCAAATGCAAAAAGAATCAACTCATTTGTACTTATAGTTTAAGAGTTATGCCTGGTCAAAGTTCCTGGTCAAATATTTGAATTAAACAGAAAACTAGGGGGGTGACGTCGATGGCGTATTTGCAGAATACGCCTCCACTCATACTGCTTCGCGCGCGAGTGGAGAAGCTGATAGCAGGCCCCGCTGGTCAGGTGGGGAGGGAGGGGAAGAAAAACAGTGCGGCGGCGGTGCTTTGCCGGAGCTCACATCGGCGAGGAGGGGTTCTTGGCCGAATCCAGAGGGATAGGAAGAGAGAGGGGGTCAAGGCGCACCTACCTATACCCATGGCTTGACGAGAGATGGCTGGAGCAGCTCGCAACCAAGCTCGCAAGCGGTGGCTGCGGTCGGGTCTCACCGGAGAAGAAGAAGACGACGGAGACACTACAAAAAAAATACACTTCCGTGATGATACGTGTTTGTCACAGTAGGTTGCGTTTTCTGTCATGCATGTACATCCATGACAAATTTATGACAGAATCAAGATAGTCATACCTGTGCTGTCGTAGAAGTGTTCCATGACATTACCAAAATTATCAACACGGAAGTGTCCACTTCCATGACGATAAATCACGCGTCATAGAAGTGCTTTCGTCAAGGGTGACCGACACGTGGCATCGACCGTAACGGCTCGCCGTTAAGCTATCGGGTCCGGTTTTGGATCCGATAATCCGTTAACAGCCTGGACCAATGGGGATTTTCCACATGTAAAATTCTCATTGGCCGACGGAACCACGTGTCAGCTCCTCGTTGGGACAGATGTCATCCACTCATTGGACAGGTGGCCGGCCCAATAGAGGCCCATTACGGTGAAAAGGCCGGCCCAGCTAAAGGCCCACCATGTTTTTTCAGACACTAGTGGGCTGGCCCGTTAACAGCCTACCATGTTTTGGGTCAAATTGAGGCCCATATCAGATCAGGCCCGTTCACAGCCTGCCGAGTTTTGGGCCAAATTACGGCCCATATCGGATAAGGCCCGTTAACAAGCCACTGTACCTTTGGGCCCATTCTATGATAGGTTTTTATTTCAGCCTGTTAAATGCCCGTTTACCAGTTCGGCCCGATAATAGTTTCGGCATGTTAGCCGCCCGTGGAGTGTCTGGGACGTTGTCGGCCCAGTTTAACTTTAGGCCATTTAATGGCCCTCGTAGAAACTCGGCTACTTCTTGTCCGAAGTAAATTTAGGCCTCTTAATGTCCCATAGTCTTCCTGGCTAAATTTCAGCCCAACTGGCCTGTCGGCCTGTTAATGGCCCGTGTAACAGTTGGGACTAATTACAGCCCGCGTTGAATACGGCCTACTTACAGCCCATCTTATAATGGCCCGTGACACTTTTGGGCCTATGGCCCGCGGGGATACCGGCCTGCTTAAAGCCCATAATTTTATTGGGCCAAACGGGCCCGAGATATATTTTGGCCAGTTAACTGCTCATCCTATTTGGGCCAAACATGGGCCTTAGGCAGTTTCGGCCTGTATATGCCTGTGAATTTTTCGGCTCAACGCTAGCCCAATCTAGGTTTTAGCTTGTTAAAAGCCCATTGTATTCTCTGGCCCAGCTGGCCAGAACTTTACTCGGCCTGTTAAAGGCGGGAAACAACCATAAGATTTAGACCTGCTAATGGCCCAAGATGATTATAGGCCCACGTTTTGGCCCATATGAGTAACGGGCCGCCCTGAAGACCGACAACGCTGAGATCCACTGAACCTTCCAGCCTAAATTACAACATACCGACCAAGAATAAACCTATACTATACAAGACGGAAATTAGAGCATGTGATCCTCAAAAAAAAGAAATTACAGCATATTACATCCCCTCGGCATCAAAGTTCGCCGCCAGTGATAATAAAGGGCAACCAGATAGCAGATTACGTAAACTGGGCAGGTCGCCACAAGTGGAAGTTAACAGGCGGACAAAATAATAGACAGAACTGACAGCACTTCAACACAGTTCAAGAAAGGTTAGCCCGGCCGAGCAGCTGCAGCGCAAGCAGCTTAGCAACCTGATGAGACTGCGCTTCTTTGGCGCTCATATCCACCAACTTAAGCTGCATAGCATCAATAAACGTCCTGTACTTACGGTTAATCTTGCATAGAGATTGGAGTTCCAGTCGTATTTGAGCGGAAGCATGTATTTCTGCTTCAATTTCAGACTGAAGAAGTCGAACAGATTCAGGCGACGACTTCATCGAGCTTGTGTCACTTAGTAAGTTTGACACTACATCAAGATGTGACTTCGTGGTTGTATCCCTGCCCTCAATATGTTTTGCCTTCTCCTCTGGAATATGTGTTAGAGGACAAACAACGGGTTCGTCTCACTATCATTGTGGCAGTTCTTCCTAGCAGCAGTGTTGTCACCCTGAAAGAGAAACAAGTAGGTAGATAACATGTTTTGCACATATAAGCATCAGCGCTGTCAATTCATCTCATTTCTTTGTCAGAAATAAAGAGACACGGTTTAAAATAGCATTAACATAATAGGCATTGTTCAAAGTTAAGACGGCAGGAAATGGCACTGTGCAGGAGCGGCCAGCTTCACCAGACCACTAGATTACAGATCAAGAACACAAGCATAGATGTAGTTCTAAACAACATATAAGCATGAATGGTCAGTGTACTGTCAATTTATACCATTTCAGATTGGTAAATAAAGAGACACGATTTAAATAACATTAATGTAATATGGCATTGTTCATAGTTGAGACATAGCAGGGTATGACATTGTGCTGTTGTTGGTAGTCTCACCACACCACTAGATTACAGATCAAGAACACAAGCATACACATAGTGCTAAAGAAGATAACTTGCTATGTTTAGTTTAATTTACATGGTACGAATAAGGAGCTAGATTGTACAACTAAAGACTGAAATTGAGAACGACAAACTTATGTTTATGTACTTCTACTTTATAAACATTGAACAAGCAATTTGATGCAGACGACAAAAATAAACAGCATTTGCACTCATAGCTATCCAAATATAAACAACAAAGTTTGAAGGCTCGAGGAGGACAAACCTACATTAGTAGTGAAGATAAGCTCTATAAAGGCCTTGTCCATATTGATGGGGGGGGCAATTCAACAAGTTTACCTCGCACTCTTCTTCAAGAGTATTGCCTTTATTCTACATTTTGTTAAGAGTACATATAGATGTGAAAATATAGTAACAAATGGCGATTATTTAACTTAAGATGCAGAGTACAAATATAAATACAACATACAGGCAGAAGGCACTCACAAGAGCAATGCGGAGCTAAACTTCTTCAGTAACATTGGTTTTATTCAATATTTTGGCAAGAGTAAATGTAGATATGATGTGTAGAAAAATGGAGGACAAGGGAAAACAAGCTGCAAAGTGTACATGAAGAACTAGCTGACAAATATAAGGACAACAGATACTTACAAGAACAATGTAGAACTAAATTTCTTCATAGGCATTGGGTTTATTCTACATTAATTTAAGCATTAATATAGATCTCATAATTTGGAGCGAACAGTGGATAAGCAAGCTATAATGCACAATGATGTCACATAATCCACCAGGTATGAATGTAAGGACAACGATAGGACAATAGGTACTCACAAGAGCAAAGCAGCGATCAGCATAGTTGTGATATCCTAGGTTTTGTAGCACTGGTTCTATCGCCAATATACGTCGGGTGCTATGTGATTTCTCCGGTAGCACCACCTTTTTCAAGGACTTTGCTTGTACTCCTTCAGGTTCTGCAATCACCCTCTTCCTTTTGGATGTCTGAAACACAAGAACAACATTTGAATGAAAAAAATGGTATGACGACAAATGGAATAGGTGTTGATAATTGATGTGCATGGCATCTTCACATATATCATGAGTAAATTAAGTAGATGGCGGTGCAACGAAGCAAAAGAAATGCAAGACACCTTATGCAAGATATGTGAAACCAATAAAACCTTGCAAATTAGAACAGGCACCTTATTGGGTGAACAGGATAGGCCATCTGTCTTTGACTCCTTGAGCTCAGAATAGTCATTAGGATCATATTCTGAATACGAATCTATAGGTCAGGAACATGTGGGTTTCATTGCATCCACAATGGACCTCAATCCCTTGATGCCAAGTTTGTTACCCATTGAACTGTTCTGCAATATTCTTCTGATGTGCGCATTCTTATATTCATTGTGATTACGTACAATATCTGTAAAGCATGAAAACACAAATAGTAGTGAGATTATCTTTGTAATGCAGAGGATATTGTAATATAATAGAGGCTCCCTGTAAACCCTTGTGTGCTATCGCTGGATTCTGATGAGAGAGCCCATATGTCTTGTAATATGGTGAGTAGAATAATATAATCTAGCACAACTACAAAAAAAAATAGGCTCCCTGTTGGGGGCCCCAGATGTAAGGATAGTTGGCAGATGATAGGTTCATAATATACCGTATAGAAAGTTTATTGCCAAACCATGATAACGAGAGCGGAGAGCCAGTAGGCAGATCATAGTGTAGATAATAGGGGTACACCATAACCACCATAAATAAATCGGGAAAGCGGAACTAGCTGGAAAACATAGGGTTTTGCCGCTACTAATATGCAGCCTATCGATCACCTACAGGCTAGCTCTATTCATCTGAAGGCGCACAACTGTTACTATCAGTTAGTCTATCAAAGACCGCACAGTTCCCACCATTTTTGAGGTATTATGGCAGACCAACTCGAAGTGCGAAATCATTTAGCTGAACCGGCCCAATAGAGGTGTCGACTGAAGATGTCCCTACTCCCCTACCTGACAAGGAACATACTGTGCTTCCTATACAGAACACCGCACAGGCCGCCGGCCGAACCACCGGCCCCCACCGCCTTTGTTCCTCCGCCACCACCACCCCCCAGCCCCGCCCCATCCGTGTCGAGTTTTCTTCATTCGGCGAGGCCCCACCACCGCCCCCCACAACCATCGTCCCCACCCGAGCCCCTTCCTTCGCACCGGCGTACTCCGGCAAGCTCTCAAAAATTTACTGACCCAATTTTGAAATTTAGTCTACAGTCATTTAACTAGTGTGGAATATAAAAGGGGAAAACCATAAGCATTGCGAGTATAGTGTTGAGCGTGCCATGGCGGATCTGAAGGTGCAAACCGGACAAAGGCAACTTCGCAACCAATGTTTGCTTTCAACTAATAAGTAAGTGATGGACAAGAAATCAGAGTAAAGTAGTGGTGATCTATTTTCTTGCTGCGATAAATAAGTTGAGCATATACGAAAGAGTACCGCCTCTGGTGCGGCGCCGTGTATGCATCTGCTGAGAATTTGACGGTGATGTGGTAGCGATGGCTGTCCGCGGCGTGGAAGCAGATCTAGGAGGGTAGATGGTGGCGGCAGGGCGCGGTGGACAAGACGGTCGTGGGAGCGGCGCCGGCAAGGTGGACGACGACGAGGATGAAGCGAGAGGACGGGATGCAAGGATCCCTGTCCAAAGCCGTGGATGAGAGAGGTCGATCTCTTGTAATGGCCGACGGCGTCGAGGTATCAGCTCCGGCATGGTGGAGGTGGACGGCGGTGGATGGGGTGGCGGACCGAGGAGGCTGGGGTGGAGAGGGTGTTTTGGCGCCCACGGAGTACGAATGGGGAAATGGAGGGAGAGAGGAAGGGGGAACCATGGCTTCAGGGTGCGCTTGTCTCAAATGCGAGGAAATTTACAAACTTAGCCCTCATTTAAAATTTCCTACATCACAACAATATTAGTCGGTTGGGGATAGGACGGTAATCTCGCATACACCGAATATTTGCTGACAAGAGTTTGTTTTTGGCACCCACCGTGTATGAATCGGGGAGGGAGTCGATTTCGGCCGAGGAGACACTGTGTTTTGGCGCCCACCGTGTATGAGTTCGGGTGAGAGGCGGTTATGTCATGTTTGAGTGAAATTGCAAACCTACCCCTATCGAAACCTATAGAAATCGAGCCGATAGGCTTTGCGTGGCAGGGATAGGCAGTAATTTCCATCTCGCAGATTTTGGTTTCGGGCGATTACAGCAACTTTCCCCGCTTCGTTCAAATTTTTGCAGAGCAAGAGTGCAGGTTTACCGTGCCAAGTCAATTCGAATCCAGTTTGTATTCTATTTTTGTTGGGGCAGGATCCATTTTCGATTGCAATAAATTCTATATACATCATTTTTTATATATATACTTTCAAAAACACAACACCCTTTATACATAAATATGGTTTACAAATGCCATGATCTCAGATTCATAAGGCTGTATCCATCTTAATTTGGATTTTCAAATATTTGAAACCACTTTATGTTGAAGTCCAATGTATGCATTCCTCGCTAACTGTCTCCAATTAATGTGTGTTTCATGCAGGTTTTTATTTTTTTACTTCTCAAACATGTATAATGTGTTTCACACACGCAACATATAGTGTAATCCCGTTTAGACATTAATTGCATATAAACCATGCATTGTCTCTAATTAAAGAATATATGGATCACTAATATTGATAAACTATATAACATTACACGTGTCCCCAAATTCAAATGAATATGCATGTTTGATACACCAATTTGCATTATGACATTATCGATGTCGTGATCTCCAGTTTAAATATTTGAATCCCCTTTAATCCAGATATTCGTCTCATATAGCTATCACTCATGCTTATATAGGAGTATCTCTCTAGACATATACACATTCATCGTCTCTCGGGTATCTCTCGTGCTACCTGTATGTCGACAATGATCTTTCATCTTCGTAACACACTGACGGTACTCTCTTCCTCGACGTCCATCACTCTATCTCTCTCTAAGTATATCTCGCTCCCTGCTATGTGTCTCTAACTATGATTCTCCATGTGAAATCTCTTTCTCTCACACAAACACAAACTTCGTCTCCCGGGGTCTCATTTCCCTCTACTATTCCCCTGTATGCCACTCGCACACACCCTCTCACACAGAGATGTCTTTCGCTCCTTAGGTATGAGAATCTACGACTCTTCCTCTTAAATATCTCTTTCTCACACACAAACACAAACTCTGTCTCCCAGGGTATCATATCTCTCCACCATTCTCTTGTATGTCGCTCACACACACTCTCTCTCCCTAGAGATATCTTGCGTTCCCTCATATGTCTCTCTAGCTATCACTCTCGTTGTGAAATATCTTTCTCTCTCGCAGACACAAAACTCCGTCTCTTGGGATCTCATTTCTCTCTGATATTTGTTTGTATGTGAGTCACATGCACCCTTTCTTCATCTCTCTCACACCCACACACATAACTCAGCCTTCTGATCCACTCGACTCCTATCTCTAACGCACACTAGCTAGCATCTTAATCTTTCTATTTATCTGTTTCTCCATCAACCTTCTTTTTCGCCCTCACTCTTGCTTCCTATCACGCACACTATGTATGTTTCTCTCTACATGCAGTCAAGTGCCCTCTTTTTATCTATCTCTCTCACACACATAACTTCACCCTCTGAACCACCCGGCGGTCATCTCCAACACTCAAACTAGCCGATGTCCCTCTAGCTAGCATTTCCATCTCTGTATCTATCTATAGTTTCTCCATCAACATTTCTTTCTCGCACGCACTCTTGCTTCCTATCACCCACACTATATATGTCTCTCCATACATACATTTATAGGTTGATCTCTTTTGCACAATCGTTGTTTCTCACTCCCTCTGCTCGCCATAGATGCATGCTCCAGCCCACGCCACTATCTCTTAAAGACAAAAGCACATGCTCAATTGTTGGGCCTTCTTCCCTGCACTCTCACATGCATCCATATTTTCATACCGACCCGTCTCTCCCATGTCGTTGATCTTATGACTTATGTCTTCTTTCTTTTATCTCGATCATGCGCGCGCACACACACACATCCACGTATACATGTATACCTCTCGCACATGCAAGTTCAAGGTCTCTATGTCTCCATACATAGTTAATTACCCTCAACCCTAACGCCACATCGAATCGTTCTCTTCTTGTGTGCACATAACTTCTGTCTGGATGGGTAAAACACACACTCACACTTAACAATCTCCTTCTAGCTACCCCCTCTCACTCTTCCCCTATATCCCCGAAACTAATAAGACCATCCCTTCGTTTAATTCCCGCCTACATGCACCGTCGATATATAGTAGTCTTCCTCGGTGTCTCTCGAACAAACACGTTCTCTCAATGTCGACTCGTCTCACGCGCACACACCTTCTCTTCCCTCTCTACGGGCCTTTTCTCTCTCGCACCCCATCGTTGGTGGCCTCTGCCATGCACATCACCTCTCTGTGATGAAGCAACGCACACTTAAATTATATCCGCCACCGAGGACCCCGCGTCACACACACACACACACCCCCACCCCCCACACACGCACGCACGCACACACCCACCCCCCACACACACACTAAGACTCCATCACACACACACACACCCACCCACCCCCAGACACACACGCACACACTAAGACTCCATCTAACACACACATGCTCTAGGCGGAGCATTTTTTCCTACCACCCTTCATCGAACCTTACACGTATGATAAACAATCACCTTAATTTACTTGTATAACATGGACAAATTCCACTTT
This sequence comes from Triticum aestivum, assembly GCF_018294505.1. Lineage (NCBI taxonomy): Eukaryota > Viridiplantae > Streptophyta > Magnoliopsida > Poales > Poaceae > Triticum > Triticum aestivum. Next base: position 430,543,971 of record NC_057805.1, read on the forward strand.
ACTTTAGTAGTTAGCAAACTTATCATCTCTACTCTTATAAAAAACCAAGTTTGTGATGATGGTGTGCCTGCCATCATGTAATATAGACCGTCCAATCTATATCTGACGGATAGAAAGCAAACTATGATAATTTTACAAAAGGTACCCGCACCTCTCTCCACATCCTTATCTCCCACAACCTCATTGCTGAGCAATTAGAAAAGGAAGTCTCTGGAACAATCTAGCATGGTTGCCGCTATCGCCTGCCGGCGCCGTCCATCTCCATGCCTCCGCCCAGTCCGACCACCAGTCACCACCATGCTCCACTCCTCCTCACCTTATCTCCCATCTTTCATTTTTTCGATGAAATTCTCGAGATACCAGTTTTCCGATAAAATTCTCGAGATATCATTAGATTTTACACATGGGATTACTCCTGGATGGGTCAATCACAACAGGTGTTTTGTAAAAAAATGCATATTGATGTTCCGTGCAATGCACGAGCATCTTGCTTGTAATTATATAACGCAAATCACGAGCAGGAAGTGACATTTTTTTACACAACCACGTTAACATGGCCACGTAAAACCCTTTTCATTTAATTAAATGGAATAAGTCATGTCATCTTCTCTCGAGGGTTTTGTGGTGAAAAGAATTTGAATTCATAAATGCAAAATAAAAGTTTGGGAAAGTCCTTCTATTCCCTCTTATTCAACTTACAAAAGTTTCAAATTTCACTCACTTTCAGTCACCACAATCAAGCAAACAATCAAAACTATCTATTTATTATAACGTTCCAAAATTTAGAATTTTGGGATGTTACAGTGATGGCCGAGAGAACGCCGCTTCCTGGTGCACGGGACTACTCCTCGTCGAGGCTGGCCATAGTTTGGATGAGTCTCCATCGTGGGGAGCCACACTAACTGCAATGATATGGATCGTTCCATCTATGAAGAACACGTGGGACTGGAACGACGAGACGGACATGTACCCAGGAGTGGACGTACGAACCTGAGTAATGTAGCGCAGTAATTGAAGTAGGAAGGCACAAATAGTATGAACATGCATGGCATATAGGCATTTGTCTACTACGTACCACTAAATGTTGTATGTGCAATGCACGGTGATGTTATGGAGTACGTGCATAAGTACTCTAATACTATTATATTAATTGGAGGCACATATTACGTTTTATATTGGTTTACGTGTATGCCCCGATACCTTCCAACTAGATGTGTCTTTCTCTCCGGGTCGCACTTTGTATCGTTCATACCACTAGTACTACTACATGTGGTCTCCGACCCAGAAGTGGAAGAAGTGGAGACGCTCTACCACACTATTCATGTCCCACTCCTTTCGCTGACATGTGGGACATCCAGCACGTGTCGTGTTTGGCACTCCTTCGTCATAAGAGTTGAAACGCTAGCATTCATCAGAAAAATAAATCAGCAGTGATACTATACCACGCGGTTTCCTTGCTCCTCGATATCAGAAAGAATACTTCCGTTCGCCAACATGTGGGACGTCGACCATCCTGGTCCACTTGCCATGCACGCAGAACTCCAAGGGAGAGTCACCCCGCTCGTCGCGCCGCAGTAATAATGAATAATGATCCATCAAATCACAGGCCCAACCGTTTCCACTGTGAAGTTGCTCGGACGAAGGAACCATCATGACTTCATTGAATTCCGCTTCTTGAAGAAAACTACTATACCAGCAGTACTGCTAGCTATAGTAGTTACTCCAGCAGAGGCCTCCGTTCGTTCATAGGATAGGAATTTTATAGGAATATGAAAATCATAGGAAGTGAGATGACATGCATCTCAATTCCTATAGAGAAAGAGATGCCATTTGATGCATATGATAGGAATTTTCCATTGAGTCTAGGCTAATGTACTGGTAATTTTCTCTAAAAACTACAGTAGTAAATAGTAGTACCGGTACATGCTCGTACTCAGACACAGACACACACACTAACTACTACTAGTACTACTACTTCTCACATGCTGCCCAGACGCCGTCGTTCTCCTTCCTGGCTTTGTCGGCGACACCCCACCATGCTTGGATCTCCGCCGACCTCTCCGCAGTAGCGCGTGCGTCCTCTTCTTTCTTGCGGCGGCGGGCCTCTCTTATCTTGAGTGCTTTCTGACTTCTCCGCTCCCTCTGTGCGACTTTGGCCGCCTCTTGCTCTACCGCCCATTCGGCCTTGGCAGCTTCAAATTCCGCCCACGTTGGTGTGAGGTTGCGAGCGGCGATGAACTCGGCACGGCAGGATGCCATCGCTTCCCTACCATTTTGTGTGCGGTCGTGGGCGGCAAGGAACTCGGCACGGCGGGATGCCATCGCTTCCTTACCAGTTAGTGTGCGGTGCAGTGGCATGAACGATGCTTGGTGAGAGCTCTGGGGTGGAGTGGCCGGACAACCGTATAGTGCATTGGTTTGTCAAGAGCTCAAGGACAGAAGACGAAGGTAATTTGGATTCCCCTTCAATCTTGGTCATTTATTACCGAGTAAAATGCATTGGCGGTCATCGAACTTGTGTTGATAGCTCACTTTGATCATTATATTATACGTGATGCACACATTAGCGCACACCTCCATAGAGGCAAGTAGCATGTACACGTGCAGACACTTGTTTGGTTGTGTTCTCGTCTCAGCATAGTTGTTCCCTCTTCATGCGTGCTCAACTCAACATCTCTCTTCATGCATGCTCTCTTCATGCATGCTTCTAGTGTATTTGTGCTAAGCTAGCGTGGACTCATGCACCCTCCATACACTCTACCAAACACCCAAAAGTGGGTCAAGAAGGGAACTCTTGGGCTCATGCACCCTTCATACACCCTACCAAACACACCCGTCGCTCACGCTGTCAAACCATGCTAATGCATGCACGTCGCCCTCTCAATCAAAGTCCTACTCATGGCAAAACGCAAACGGCGAGCCCGTCACCTGCGCGTCCCGGCGATGCCTGACATTACTATTTAGACGTTTGATGGAGGCCTCCGCGAACGCCGAGCATGTCTTCACCTGGTTCAACACCAACGGTCATACTCGGGACTCGACGCCTTGCTCATGTATATCGTCCATCACAAAGACAATATATAAAACAGCCTAGCTAGAGAGGGTACTATGGTACGGAGTATGTACTATCGTGAGCGACCGATCATAGTGCCACTACACACGAGTGTGTGTCTGATCGATTCGTCCATTATTCGTAAGTTATGCATGGTTGTGTGGTGTCTAATGGTGGTCGTCGAAGGCTAGCTGGCGACAAGACCGGTTGCATGGACGCCTGGTTGTCAATACGTGCTGCATACACTTCAAAGGCTCATCATCCATGAGTTCACATTTTACCACCACGCCAGCGTCTGACCGCCCTGGCCTACCGAAACCCCTTCCATCGCTAGGGTGTGCTTCCCGCCTGAAACGGTCACCGTCTCTCCAGAACTTCAATGCCGCATTCATCGGACTTAACTGCAGGTGCAGTTGGTGTGTCACTGACATGCGGGCTAGATGACCGTTGGGCCCACATGTCAGTGACCCAACGCACCTGCAGTTAAGTTACTGAAGCAGCGTTCACATTCACGCCCGACGAACCTACTCCGGCGCCAGCTGTCCATCCGTCTACCGCGGCTCATTGTCATTCGCCCGCTATATTAACTTGAGCCCGAGCTCCCAGCCATAGCCAAAGACCCACACTCATTCTCCTCCGGTCCCTTCCTTCTGTCAGCACCACTCCAACCATGGCCTCCTGGCGCTCCAAAGCTCTCTTGGACGTACTGTCGCAGGAGCAAACGAAGGAGATTGCCAGCTCCCCCCGGCCGCCCTCCGCCGCCACTACCACGAAGCCGGCGTGCGTGCGCGGGCGCAGCCGGCAGCGAGGAAGAGTAGTACATAGTAGGTCGTCACTACTCTGGTCCCAGGAAGGCCACCGCTCCTCCACTCAGTCGACGCCAAGCTTGGTGGGATAAACATCAGCGGCCGATTAGCCGCTTGACGGCGACGTGGAGGCGGAAATCTTCAGAACCTCGTGCTCCGAAGGAGGAGGTTATCTAGTTGGATGAGGAGGTGGCAAAGGCAATGGCCGGCTTTCTTGGGTTCATGGCCGGACATGGTGGTCGGGCGTCGGCGATCGTTTAGATTAGGTTTACAGTAGGTTTTAGTACGGTTTGTGCAAAATATGTAATGAATTTCGTCTAATTTGAAGGAACAGTTTTTGAAATGTAATGAATTTCATCCGGTTAATCTGAAATTTGCTTTGTTTGCACGAATTTCGTCCGGTTAGTTCATATAGTTGTCGAAAGGTATGCGGGAAGCATTGGGTGGCATCCATCATGTCCTCGGACAGATGCCGGCCTAAATTTGTGGGCCAGCACTGGAGATTGACAGTGCTCCATTATTTGGCAGGGAACAGTTATCCCTCGATCAAAATCAGATCCGCCGTGTTTCGCACTCCTCCCACGTAAGAGTGTAATCTCTTGCTTACATAAAAATGGAGCAAGTGGAGGGCACTGTAGCACGTCATATCACTCAAACTAGCCCACCTAACGCGCGCAAAGCACCAGCCTCGTCATTTTGTTCTGGATTTCTATCGATCGATTGCACGAAAATGTTTCTCTTTGCAAGTTCAAAAGAAAAGGTGGCACACTTACGACTCGTACGCGTCGCACCGACAGTCCGGCTCGCACGCCGCTCACCAGAAGGGACACGCGTTGTCTTGCAATTTCACTGACATGTGGGACTGCAATTGAATAAACCGTCGATAGCCGAAATCCAATCGCTCGGCGGGCGCCGGCTGAGAAGAGAGAGACGGGGGAGGGAGAAGAGATCGCCCGCCCGCCGCGCACAGACTCCAAGAAATATGTGGTGATAATGTGAGGTGGGCCATGCGGGAGTCCGGACCGCTTCCAAGCCCTCCCCCCTCAGATGCCAGCTGCCCGCATTCATAGCAAGTAGTACCAGTAAAATACTGGCCTATAAGCCCGCTTATGTGGAGGAGAGAGAGGCATTGACAAAGTCAAGGAGTGGGCTCTGCAAGAGCCCGTCTCTACACGTGCTCCTAGGTATAAAAAAACTAATTCGAAAAAAAGAGGCATAAAAACAATTGTGTCTAAAAAAAGAAAGGTAAAAACATTTGAGAGGAAATAGGTAGAGAGAAAGTTAGAAAAAGTTGTAACCTTTATAGCCAACCTTATAGTCAACACTATGGTAGTATTACATGAGGAAGGAGGGAGTGGTGCACATAACAAGTTCACTGGGCTGCCGTGTTTCACACTCCTCCGTCGTAACAGTGGAGACAATAGCTTTCATCAAAAATAAACAATGAATACTCGTTGCTCGTCCTCTATATCAAAAAGAATACTTTCCATTCGCCGACATGTGGGACGTCGACCATCCTGGTCCACCTGCCATGCACAAAATTATCCTTGTCCACCCTGGTCGTAGCGCAGGCCCAACCTTTCCCGCTATAAGTTGGTCGGACGAAGGAACCATCATGACTTCATTGAATTCCGCTTCTTCAAGAAAACTTACTGTACCCGCAATACTGCTACCACACGCGAAGACTGGACGGCACTGTACCACGTCATATCACTGAAACCCACTAGGCCAAACTAGCCCGCCTAGGATTTGTACTCCCTCCGTTTCAAAGTTAGTAGTACAAAGTTGAGTCATCTATTTTCGAACGGAGGGAGTACGTCTCTGTACTGCTATGATTTTGTGTTGTACGTCTCTGTACTTTTGCTACGATTTTCCTACCCTATGAACCAAATGAGGCATGGATGTATCCGTGTCGACTATTGTCTGATCGATCGCTAAGCCTACAATTTTAGGAGCTTGGGCTATTGGCCGATCGATGATGGATAAGTATAAGTGTAGAACGAGCTCATCAGCCCCAACGTTTCTCTTCGGTGAGTGTTTTGCAAGTACTATAGCTGGCACAGTAGCTAGCCTACTAACACCAAGAATCATCAAACAAGCCGTGCTGATATGATAAACAGTTCGAACTTACATCTAAGCATGCGATATATTACATCAAAAGCTGGTGAGGATACATCTGTTTCCATAACTCGGAGAGGGTTCGCATGATTCACTATCAAACAAAAGTAGCAAGTACCGCCCACACAAGACAGTGCACTAGCCCTAAGATGGTTTGATAACACGCATCGTTCTGGTAATTAAACACAGGGCAATGCAAACTACCCTGAAGGATTAGCACGACCAACTATTTCTTGTCATCGATCTCTCGGGCAATGACCACAGCACGGATAGCGGCATGGGAATTGATCTTTGGGGCGATGTCCACATGACTGACCGTGATGTCGGAATCGATCTCTGGGGCGCTGTTCACAGGATGGACAGCGGCATCGGAATCGATCTCCGGGGCGATGTCCACAGGACGGACCGCGACATCGAAAACGATCACTGGGGCGTTGTCCACAGGACGGGCCACGACATCTGAATCATCAAGGACGTCCACCGGCACCTGCACAACCCTAACATATTAGCAAGCACATTGCAAATAATCAAAAACCACAACTATGGTAAGCCATTATTTTTTACCTTTTGCAGCTCACCAGGGGATCCCATCCCTCCGGGGGCCATCTCCTCGTCCTCGATGGGGGCCATCACCTTGCTAGGGGAATACTGCTTCTCAACAGCGACTATCTCCTCAAACTCGGCCTTGAGCCTCGCATAGGTGGCCATTAGAGTTTTTGGGGTAGGCACGGTGGGGCCCTTGCTGTTCTTCCAACTTTCTTTGAGGAGTTCGTCCGCCAACGTCGTCAACTCTTTGGCTAGTGCTTGTTTCTTGGAGTTCTTCGTCTCCATGGGTTGGCCCGCCAACATGGTCAACTCGTTGGTCGGTGCTCGCTTCCTGGAGATCGTTGTCTCTAGTGGGTTGTTCGTCGGCAACTCTTTGGCTAGTGCTCCAGGATCCTTCAATGAACTGACAAACAAAAAGCAATCGAAAGGAAACCACAATCGCAATGAAAACTGGAAAAGAATAGGCTGTGAGAATCGGTCGGTGCTTCACAAAAAGAAGATTCTTGGAATCAAAATATAGCAGCATCACTGATTCGCCCACCTTTCCTTCATCGGTATAGAAGAAAAATGGCAGAAGTGAGTGACGGTGTCCTGGACTAGGGGGTACTCACCATGTCGTCTCCCGATCAATTGGATTGGGCCGAGGACCCCCATGGCCGTTTACTCATGGGCCAGTTCGGACAACCGAAGTATACACGAGGAAGATTCCATAAGACTTGGTGATCAAGACAAGGACTCCTCTCCACCGGCGTATTCGACTAGGACTCTTGTTATCCTAGGCCTCTGGTACATTATATAAGCCGAGGCCGGGCTAGTCGATAGGGGATATGCTAGATCATTATGAAATTATTCATCATACCCTCAGGTTTAGACCACAACTTACGATCTCGAGGTAGATCAACTCTTGTAACCACTATACTCATCAAAGTCAATCAAGCAGCATGTAGGGTATTATCTCTTCGAGAGAGCCCGAAGCTGGATAAAATCTCGTGTTCATGTTACCATCGATCCTAAGACACACTGCTTGGGACCCCCTACACGAGATCTGCCGGTTTTGACACCGACAATGGTGCTTTCATTGAGAGTCCCGCTGTGTGATCGGCAAAAGGATCAATGGCTCGCCTGCAGATCAACTGCGACGTCGGCGTCTTCGTCGCCGTCTCGACTGGTCACCTTGGCTCGACCGAGGACTGTGCCCTACCTCCAATCATCATGTTCGGAAGAGGGCCTTCATCAACATCAAATCCGATCTCTACCAAGATCATGGAGGAATCATCCATGGAGCTCGGGGGCTCAACGTCAACATTGCCCTCGGGCGACCGTGCAGCTTTTCCGAACAGCGAACTTGTATCCACTACCACCACCTCCTCGAGCATCGCTTTGACGATTCCTTTGGTGGAATTATACTGAATTGAGTCTACAACAACACTATAAAAATTTCATCCCGTTCTGATGGAGCAATCTCCGCCGGTCTCCAATATACCGGAGCCCCATCGAATCTGGACGAGAATCCGGACGAGTTTGGAGCATGGTGTCCAGCACCTAGCTCGGACGTCCTTTGGAAGATCCAACCGTTGATCGGCTTCGGAATTCCTATATCTACCACCCTTCAAAATTTCAGCTCGATCCGACCGTCCAAACTCCGGGGACCTTCTGATTGGTGCATCACTTTTCAGATGTGTTTTCTGCGCGAGATTTTACCACCCCTCAAAATTTCAGCTCGATCCGACCCGAGTTCGTCTTTTTTATGAACGGGATTTCGGACATCCTTTTGGAATGAAGTTTGGTATGGGGTATGTGTTTTGTTCCCAAACACATCCCGCTAATTTTAATGTCTTTTCCAATAAGATCTTCACCATCGCGCCGGTGTCAAACCAGCCCGACAACGTTGCTCCACGACTGCCGACCTGCGCTAGACACGTCGTCGCTTTGTTGAGCTGAGCTCAACTTCTTTGGATCATCATCTCGGCAAGCCGAACAAGATTTCGACATGGCGAAGGATAAATCATCACCAACCTTGCCGCCCCACGGATTACATGGAGCGGGCACATCCGCATCGCCGCACGGTCACTTCATCAAGCCGGCACTGACCATGTCACAAGTTATGACCAGCGTCGGCATGGCCGCACCGTTGCTTCTTCGAGCCGATGTCCATCCCGCCGAACTACTTCAACACCTTGGCTGACCGCGCAACTGCAACGTCTCTTTACCGACCTGCTCCGTCACCTCGTCTGGACCGGGAGCTTCGCCATTCATTCATGAACCTACTCCGGAGACTTCGGCGTCGTTAGCCGACCAGCTTCGTCACGATAGCTGGACCGGGGGCTTTGCCTTGGCGAGCCAACCTTTACCAGCATCGCCATGCCGTCGCTTCACCGCCCATCAGGCAATGGGTGTGCGGATCGAGTCTCAATTTTGGGAGTCACTTTTCTTCGGACTGCTACAACAAATAAACCAGGTGCTATTAATCCTAGCAATTTTTGCTTGTTTGGGTTTATTTTTCCCAAGGAATTATTACTCTGTTTTGGTCCATCATCTATACACAGGTCTATCAAATGGTGTCCGCATTAACGACGGTCGCGTGGTGGTTCGGTCAGTTTCCGTACATAGTTCAGCGAACACCGCATCCGGAACTCGGACCGACCTGTGAATTCAGGCTTTGCCACGCCTTTACCGCATCACGCCGACGCTCTGCATCGACATTGACTTTGGCGCCAGGCCACATATCTTTAAAAATTATTTTGCGTAAATTAATTACGCGAGGATTTTTATATATTTATATTATTATTGTTGGCCTGCACTATTTTACATGTGCAGATAATGGACTTCGACTGCGTCACGTGGTCTCTTCGGCAAGCCGACGCCGTCATCCCAATCGGCGTAAATCGGCTCGCATGATCACCTTGTTGGTCGAGTTGCCATACCGACGTGTTCGGTTGCCTCGGGGACTTCGGCATCGCCGAGAGAGCTCTACCTCATCGAGTGTTTGGCGCACAGGCCATATTTCTTTTATTACTCACTTTGCATAAATTATTTATTATGCAACAATTTTTTTTAATTTATTACTATTACTATTATCTCCAGTTTGCACTATTTTTTGTGCACAGGTAAATGATTCGGGTCGGGCAGTGTTGTCACCTCGGCGTACTGACATACCACGTCACCTTGGCTGGACGGGGGGGCTTCGTCAACACTTCATTAACCCATGCCGGGGGCTTCGGCGTCACTCTTTCGGCCTGCATTGGCTGTGCTATGTCACCACTTCGGAGTGCCGAGCTCTTCGCTCCGCCTCCTCGGGACCGGCTTGGGGGATGGAACCTTGTCCCGCATCAAGCTCGGACCGCGTCATCAATGCCGAACACATTAACCAGCTAAGTCGCTTTCATGCTCAAAGACTTTCAGTTCTAAATTTTGTTCGGTTCGACCAAGCATTATACTTTTTTGGCAAAAAGTTGTTTGTGAAAAGCTTCCTTGTCAAAACTTTTTTTGTGACACACAAATTCAAATACCCCGTTTACTTGGGGGCTTCCTTTATGAAGCCTTTCCTCTTGCATATGATTATACTTGTATGGCTTCGTTTCTTGTTTGTGTATTACGCCACAATATGCACCATGTTGACTTAAGTGTTCCGCAAGATGGGTTGCATTGCTCCTGTGTATACCCCTACGTTCCCGATTGTTCAGCTAGGGAGTAAAGGGAGCACCTCTGCGATTGTCACGATCGGGTCATCCAAGCTCGGACCTCAGACTGGGTGAAGCCGAAAGCTAGTGCTCTTATTGTTTTCAATCATGGTTGGCACACAACGGAACTCATGAGTACAAAAAAATTATTGCACAAGTCTCATAGTAACAATGAGCAACCGAAGAAAGGTATCGGTGGGGGTACTATTTTCTTCGAAGATGCTTCTTACACTTCGTCAGTAATATAGCATAAGTCCTCTGAGCGCGCTTTGTCTGTTACAGCCTTATGGCCTGATTTCCTGGTTATCAGAAACACCGTCGATATTCTCAACAGGTGGAGTACATAACACTTTTCGGCCCTTGACCGAAGAGGGAGAAGCCGACGGTCGGTTAAGACGCGTTTAAAGTTCGGGTGAACGCAGACATGATGTAAGTACTTCGGTACATAGAATCATTATACATAAAATTCTTTTACCCAAGTAACCTGGGGGCTCTTAAAATTTATATGAGCTGTTTTATAGTAAATGTGTTTTCTTCTTGGTCGTTGCAAAGTCTTTTTCTACCGCTCCTTTTTCGACTCGAGTGTATGGTCAATAGCCGGATAGCATGTCTTCTCTCTAAAAGCCGCTCAAGTTTAGTTCGCTAAACTGGCCTCGGAGAAGTACTCCGCCTTTGGGATAAGGAGCTTGAAGCCGTAGGCTGACTCGCTTGAAGTCTTGAGATCGGATGTGTCATGTTAAAGCACGACAGAAGCACAATTCTTTTCCAATTTTCGGATTGGCACCAAACACTTGATCTTGTTCGGACGTCAAGTTTTTACTGAAGTTTTTCGGTTTTCCAAGCCTATGGCACTTTTAAACTATTTGTGTGTTTCCAGCATAAGTCTCGCAGTGCAACGTCGGACACCTTTAGAGATTCGGCAAAAACATTCTCGGGTATTGCTATATATGCATCGGTTTCGAATTGTGTCTTCGGTCAATAGTTGGGTTGCCCGGCTCCTGTTCTTGCCTCCTACGTTCCGCTTTGTTCGGCTAGGTGTGCAAAGGAAGAACCACTGCGATTGTGCTTCCATCTCGCATGGTTAAGCACCTCAGTGCAGAAAGCCGAAAACTGACTGTCACAATAAGCGCAAACTAGTCAGCGATCCGATGACTGTGTTTCATAACATTGGCCGAAGTGTTTACGGCTTGACCTCGGCTGTCGCCGAACACTAACCAGGGGCTAGTAGCTGGCCTCCCAACTTTAAGCTCCTATGACTAAGTGAAAGTTATAAAGCCCGCATAGCTGATTGCCTTGTTTCTGCTGGCACAACCGCCTCAGGGCACCGAGACGTCGGCTAAGGGTTGCCTTGTTATTGGGGAAACACCCTGCGTAGCATCTACAAAGGGATAGAAGCTGATGATGGGCCACTTTCAAATGATAAACGGTCGCAACGGAGTCAAAATAAACATATATCATCAGTGTTTGTATTCATTACGCAAGCGCCACCTTCCATAATTATCGTTATAAAGCCATAAATATGCATCAATTTGACATAAGATTTCGGCCAAGCTGGGTTGCTTGGCTCCTGTGATTACCCCTACATTCCCGATTGTTCGGCTAGGCGGTAAAGGGAGCACCTTTGTGATTGTTACTACCGGGTCATCCGGGTTAGTACCTCAGACTGGGTGAAGCCGAAAGCTAGCCATCTTAAAGGATAAAATTGGTCGTCAGCGACGGAAGTGAAAATTTAGGTTCGCTAAAGACCACATAGTTTGGGAACTTTCCCCAAACTTAATCCTCAACATTTTGCTCCCACATTGATCGGAGCTGAGGTTTCATGATCATGCTTAGCATGACAACCCAAAGAAAGGAACCGATAGCGGGACTATTTTCTTTGGAAGACATTTCTTATGTTAAACAGTAATATAACATATCTCTCTGTGTACCTTTGTTTATAAAACCGTATGGCCAGATAGCCTTGTTTGTCGTAAATCTTTGCCCTCATATAGGCTTTATAAAGTAGGACAAACACACCTCGGCTACTGGCCGAGGAGGTGGAAGCCGATGGTCGGTCAACAAAGTTCTGTACAATGCGGATCCGAGCATTAGTGATGTAAAGTACTTGGATACATAGAATCATTACACATAATTTGTGATTTTACTTCGGATATCGACCCTTAATTCGGCCACCCGTGCCCACATTGAGGCTCGGGGGCTACTGGGCTTCGGGCTTATCATTTACTAATATTAAAGGGGCATATCGATCCCCTAATCAGGTGTTGCCACCCGACCAGTGTCTCGGGGGCTACTGCATTGCCTATTGAATGTAGGAAATGGAAAGTGCTCGGTGTTCGGCTTGACCGAACTATGGGCAAACGCGTCTTCGGACGACAATAAGTACCATATGGGACTTATCCGGCATCAAGATGATATATCACGGTGACTTCTCACGACCCTCTTTCAGGGGCCCGTCCGCCGATCACTGTTACCTCTAATATATTACACTGCGTTTCTATTCCTACGTATGCTGTCGAGCTAGGAGTTGATCCTCAGGTCGATTTCGCGAATCGACCTGAGTCTCAGGGGCTACTAGGATCAGCAGTTTTATATTTCCTTCAGGCACATCTCCGATTTTAGGCCAACAGACACCATGAGGGCTACTGGCAATACATCTCGTCAACAAATAAATTTATACGCATCAGAAATAAAATCCGCATACAATCAACCCACGGCCGAGGTGGTGCACCACTGTGGCACCCCGGCTCAGAGAAATCAGAACGCCCCGTATTCCAGCCCAGAGATCAAGGAGAAGTCTTCTGGAATACGGCACTGCTTAGCATAGAACAAACCGGCTCTTTATTACAAGCTAAATTGGTTACCAGGGGGTTACATCGGCACGGTGACACTACGCCTGCCGCGGTTGCTCTCTGCAAGCAGCAAAACAATTCGACGCAGCGGAATGACTATTGGCAGCAGAACGACGACGACGGTGATGAACTCCACTCCGCAGGGATCTGGCTGGAACGCTTATCCTAGCGCACAAACAAGGGATCCACGGCAAACAAGCAATCATATCCGGCATGACCTGCAAACTGGCATGACACGCCAGGTCAGTACATGGAATGTACTTGCAAGCTCACATCAACCAAAACAATCAAGACAAACAATAGCATGGCAATTGCAGGTTAACCAGGTTTAACATGATACTATCAGATCAATCATAGCATGAACAAGATGATACAGCTAGAACAATACGAGCATGGCATAAACATATGAACATGATGAGACTAGCATGCAACATGATGAAACTATCATGCACCAACTTACTCTGCTCGGGTTATCTCGTAACCATCACATGCATCACTTACCATCACGGACATCACACGATCATCTCAGGATCCAATCAAGCTTGGTATTAACAATATCGTAGTAATCATTTATGACCACAAGGCGCTTGACCTTTACCCTTGACTCTCGCATAACACCACAAATATCCAACAAGTCGGTATTCAGATACCACAGTGATCCTCTTACGATCACATAAATATCAACCAACTTCTTTCATTATAGAACCGGGGTTGTTATTAAGCACATTATTATTACTGTTGACTCACAGTGTGACCAACTACGAACTGGGCCCATATCCGCGGGCGCGGCTATCGATAGATTTAACACACACACTCTGCAGAGGTTAGCACACTGTACCCACACCACGGAACCCTGGCCTCGCACTCCCATTCGGGTGGACCAAAGCATTCCGACAAAACCGTCCTACTGCCATGACACCCTCCCGGCCACTCCGACCAACTCCCCTTTGGGCTAAGTCCTGGGTGGCCCCATGCCTACCAAAGGCACCAACGGCCACCGTCGTGGCGAAACGGTCCCAAACGGGGACAAGGATCCATACTCAACAACGGGCACACAAGGCTTATGCCGTCCTACCTGATCAGGGTAGCGCCCGCGCATAACCTTCCCTCGCGGGAGGCACGGCGAGAGGCATGACAATAGACCTAGTTAGGACCTTCCCACAGGGGCCTGCAGGATCTCTCTCTCTCCTTCCTCCTTCTCGTCTTCCTCCCGATGCCGGCTCCAGAACAGAGGAGGCCGCGCGCGCCGGCGAGGAGCCCGGGCGGCACATGCCACCGTTGGAGGTGCTCCGGCCACCGGGGTGCTCGGGGAGGAGCGACGCGTCCAGCTAGGCGGGGTACAGAGGGCGGGGAAGTCAGGGGAGCGCGTGGCCTAGGTCGGGGCGGACAGCGGCAATGGCGGGGCTCGGGCGACCTTGGGAGGACTGAGGATCCGCGGAGAGGAGGGGCTGGGCGTCAGGGAGGCTCTAGGGCTGTGGTGTAGGGCTCTAGTGGCGGCCTACTGCGGCGAGGAGGGGCTCCGGGGCTCGGGAGACTAGCTAGGGAGGGGTATAGGAGTGAGATGAGGCCGCTGGTGAGGTCGGGGCACCTCAGGGTTGGCTTATATGGCCGGGGCATGGCGGTTGAGCTCGGGTGCCGCCGCGGACGCATGTCCGGCGCCGCGGACGCGTGTGCACGCACATAAGCTCGAAGGTAGGCGACGAAGGAGGGAATGGACGAGAGTCTCACGGGGCAGAGGCGGCCAAGAGGCACGGGGAGGAAGCGGAAGAGGAGGAAGGAGACCGTCGGCTACAGCGCACCCGTGGACGCGCTCTGTTCACGACGGAGACGGCTCACCGAGGAAGAGGACAGAGGCAGCAAGGGCTCCAAAGGGACGGCGACATCACGGGGGAGGCTCTGGACATAGCTAGGCGACGGTGGGGACAAGCGCAGCGAGGCAGAAGAAGACAATGGCGCTAGAGCGCGAGAAGCGCCCTGCAAAAACGGTGGTCACCACTATGACCGGCAAGGAGGGGATGCGAGAGGCTGCAGCGAGCTTTCTAGTGATGAGTCTTGCATACTAGAGGCTGAGGGAGTTGATGGATCAAGAGAAAGGGCTCTGGATCGATGGGATTGGTCTTTGAAAGTTTGTTGTATCAAACTGAATCAGGTTACAGTGATCAACAGCGAAGAGCATGGAGCCAAATGGGTTGTCTGGGGTGTTTAGATTAGGAAGGACTACAATCCTGGAAAGTTTGAGGGGAAATGGATCACAAAACAACAGGGTTGCTTTGTAACCTCAGATTAGGTCTAGAAACTTGATCAGGAAGGTGCACTCACATAGAGTGTCAAGTTGAGCTAAAATTTGGCAAGGCAGGGTGATTTGGGCATATGAGAGTGCTGTAACAATTTCATGCCATTTGGCCAACCCAAAATGGTACTTCCTTCATACAGCACCTCTCTGGACAGAATCTTAGGAAAATTCCTAAGGGAAAATGGCTAAACATAATACGCCCAAATTTGGTGGAGATAGGTTATTTAGATAGTAGAAGGCCTAGGACAATTTTCAGACATAATGGAGCAAGATAGAATATACTTGCTTCAAAACTGAAAATTTGGACAGAACCAAAGAATTGATGCCCAGCTCAAATGGATGCATTACATGAGCTCAAATCTTGAGGAGGGCTTTTATTGGATGATATGAAAGACCATGCAAAAATTCAACTCAATTGGATTAACCTAGCTAGTACTTCCTTCACAACCAATTCCCTCAAACAGGTACTTTGAAAAATTGCTCAGGAATATTTACTATGCAAATTAAGTTGAAATTTTTCATGAGGCAATTATTTGGACATGAAAAGATGTCCAAGAAGTTTGGGGTCAATTGGGCAAAGATAAATGGCACTTGCTTCACAATCTGCCATTTAGGACGGAATAGGAAATGAATTAATTGAGCAAGATGGGAAACATGGCCAATGAAATATTTTGTCATATTTGAGAAAGATATGACCCAAACAATCTATGAGAATTATTTGGGAATTTTAGGAGTGATGGAAATATAGGTTGCTTCACAACCTAGGGCAGATAGGGTTATTCCTTTAATAGAAAAGGAATATTCCCAATAAAAAGAATATTGGGATTTGGGCTAGGACGAAAATGGAAAGGTCTAGGGAAGGATTTGAGGTTGACAAGCCACTCTGGAAGCAGAGAAGAGGTCATCTTCTTCCGTTTCGAGACCACAAAGCCACGGAAAAAAGAAAACTCAAGCAAAAATCCCAGAAAACAAAAGAAAAAGAAAGGGCCAAAAATCAGGCTGTGACAAACCTTCCCCCCTTAAAGAAATCTCGTCCTCGAGATTTGGTTGCTCAGGGAACAAGTATGAATATACTGCCTTAAGGAAACCGTTTCCAACTCGGGTATCCTTTCTCCTTTATTGATTGTTCCCATCAAATTCTTCATCCAACTTGCCTGACTGGTTCTGGGGTGGTTTGCTTCACTATATCCACATTCTAACGGATCTTACCTCACATGTTCTGTTCATATCTGCTGACTTCTCTGAGATTACCATGACTGAAATATATGTCTATCTCACAAATCCGGGGGTGATTTCCAATTGCTGTGTTTGTACTGGCAACTGTCCATGAATTGGTGATCAGATTTTTCTTGATGCACACCCAAGCTCTCACTCCTTGCATTGGGTTCCTCCGCTAAATGCAGGTCCTTCAGGTTCCAAACTGTGAGTTGAGGCATAACCGTTTTCCTGATAGATTCTGACTTATCGCAGGAATTTCTGAATTATCCTGACTGGCTCCACTGACTTGAGTCTCAGATTCCTACCAAATATTTGATTGTCGCCTGTCATGGCCAGCATAAGGGGTATGACCTTATATGATAATATCCTTATCCTTGACTGACGGTGGTTCAAAATTGAGTAGACCCCTTAAGTGAATATCCATGGCGGTCGATACTGACTTAGACTGTCCGGGGTATCTGCACCATGTGAGTCATGCAACAAATATCAGTCTGGCTCCTTCATTACTGTTTTCTTTGTCTGAATCCTTGGCTGAAAGATCTTGGTCATATTGCTTCTTCGTGTGACAATAGTTACTGTCGGGTGCAATATTCTGACAGGTGTACCCTTATTCTCCTGACATGGTAGCATCATTGGAATGGCAGGTTCATCACCTCTCAAGTTCTGACCGTAGGGAAATGATCATCCAAACACTTGCAAGAAATCAGCAAATAAATCTGTAGGCACCAGAACGGTCTTTACAACTCAGATCTGGGACATCACTGAAATAGCTCAACCACGGCTCAAGACAGCCGAAAAGCAGCTCGGAGCATGAGACCGTGTTGATAAGAGGAAAGTGACAGCTCCCTAAGATAGCCGAAAAGTAGCTAAAAGCATAGGGCCACTGTCACAAAAAGAAACTCAACAGCTGTACGAGATGGTCGGAAAGCAGCTCAGAACTTGTGACAGTTGTTGAATAGAGAAATATAAAGTCGGCATCCACCCTGGACGACCAAACACGGCTCAGAACACAGGCGTGGTGCCGTTACCAGAGAAAAGAAGACAAGGCCTCATCAGGATCATATTCCAGGTTCACCGGTACTTGTACAAAGCTCAGTGTTGTCGTCAATCTTCATAGTCCTTTGTCACACTAAGGTGTATATCTGGCTTCCTTCACATATATCTAAGAATCTGATTCCCAAGGCAGACATGTGTTCTGACTGATTCTTACTTCTGACCAACTGTTGCGGATCTGATTCTGACATCTACTGTCAATTCACAATGTACTATCTTGCACCAGTGCCATACTGAGGACGATTGGATGGCTTATGATGAAAACCATCGAGAGTATCTTTCTAAGGAAGACTGGGTTTCGTGCCTCAGAAGCTTGATATGTGGACCGATCACCATATATGCATACCATCTTAATATTTCTGTTGTTGATTTCTTGCATGCAACGGGGCTTTGCTGGACTATCCTCCTTTCTGAGTATATGGCACATTCTTGCTTGCTTCCAGGCATATCATGTTTCAGAATTATCCTCAACGAAGAATCAACCTTGTATCTGAACCATACCTTTGACTGAAACTGCACTGTTGGTCTTGCACATAGCTTATCTTCTTGCTGATCTGATCATTTCTGTCATGAAGAGTGCACATTGAGGCAAACTTGATTATCCGTATTGTTGTGAGGAGTGCACGCTGATGCAAACATGATACTGACTGTCCATCCAGGATTCCTTTTGCATTCAGATGAGATATTCCAAATTTCACTACAGTCTGCTGATAACTTCATTCCATTTATCTGAGCTTCCAAGTATTTGAATTCCTTACTGATTCTTCAGGTCCGGTGTTGGTTGACGAGCAACTTTAATGAGGGGAAAATGATGCCACACCGAAGGCCCAAAGAAAGAAGCAAAAGAAACGACGAAAACAACAAAACAAACACACAAGCATACAAATAATATAAATAATCAAGCAACATCACATATTACTGCTACTCACAACAATATTATGCATGCACACCTAAGCACACAAGTCTCACGGAAAATCTGGTATTGCGATCTAATATGTTGTGGCGGTGTGCATGAAAGTGCATTCACGTGTGGAAGGAGTTGGCGTAACCATGGCTACACCAAGCGCTGGCTGAACACCGGTCGCAATCGGATGGATACGGGGCGAGGACGGACTTGGTGATCAAGTAGCGAGACACAAGGTCACGACCACGTCATCATCAAGCATACGGATGGGAACCGTACACGTTCAAAGAATGGAATGACATGGCATTATAGCGGTGGAAAGCGGGGCTTTGCTGGCATTGCCCCTTTTCTGATAACAAGTATCAGTAAGGATTGCCAAAGGGACGAGATGGATGGCACGGTTCGGGATAGAGGCATGGCTATCACCGAAATAATACGGGTGGGTGGCGGAAAGATATCGGCGCGATACCTGAGCATAACTCCCGCAAATGGTGTCTGGAACACTTGGTACCAGGGCATCACTCTGCTGGGATAGAGATGACGCCAAACACCGAAGAGCAGGCATGCAAAGAAGGAGGGTGCAGGTAGTGGATCGAAAACAATGCCACCCACACTCACAAGATTAACCGTTAGCGACAAGATAATAATCTATATGCATGCTATGCAACAAACAAATGCAGCAATCAAGTCCAACAAACCAACGGGGATCTAAACTACCACATTCTAACATTCACGCGGGCTAGGGCATCCTACAGCTAGACCTGCTCCAATACCAAGCCTGTGGCACCCCGGCTCAGAGAAACCGGAACGCCCCGTATTCCAGCCCAGAGATCAAGGAGAAGTCTTCTGGAATACGGCACTGCTTAGCATAGAACAAACCGGCTCTTTATTGCAAGCTAAATTGGGTACCAGGGGGTTACATTGGCACGACGACACTGCGCCTGCCACGGTTGCTCTATGCAAGCAGCAGAACAATTCGACGCAGCCGAATGACTATTGGCAGCGGAATGACGACGGCGGTGATGAACTCCACTTCGTAGGGACTCTGGATGGAACGCTTATCCTAGCGCGCAAACAAGGGATCCACGGCAAACAAGCAATCATATCTGGCATGACCTGCAAACTGGCATGACACGCCAGGTCAGTACATGGAATGTACTTGCAAGCTCACAGCAACCAAAGCAATCAAGACAAACAATAGCATGGCAATTGCAGGTTAACCAGGTTTAACATGATACTATCAGATCAATCCTAGCATGAACAAGATGATACAGCTGGAACAATACGAGCATGGCATAAACAAATGAGCATGATGAGACTAGCATGCAACATGATGAAACTATCATGCACCAACTTACTCTGCTTTGGTTATCTCGTAACCATCACATGCATCACTTACCATCACGGACATCACACGATCATCTCAAGATCCAATCAAGCTTGGTATTAACAATACCGTAGTAATCATTTATGACCACAAGGAGCTTGACCTTTTCCCTTGACTCTCGCATAACACTTCAAATATCCAACAAGTCGGTGTTCATGATACCACAGTGATCCTCTTACGATCACATAAATATCAACCAACTTCTTTCATCATAGAACCGGGGTTGTTATTAAGCACATTATTATTACTGTTGACTCACAGTGTGACCAACTACGAACTGGGCCCATATCCGCGGGCACGGCTATCGATAGATTTAACACACACACTCTGCAAAGGTTAGCACACTGTACCCATACCTCGGAACCCTGGCCTCGCACTCCCATTCGGGTGGACCAAAGCGTTCCGACAAAACCGTCCTACTGCCATGAAACCCTCCCGGCCACTCCGACCAACTCCCCTTTGGGCTAAGTCCTGGGTGGCCCCGTGCCTACCAAAGGCACCAACGGCCACCGTCGTGGCAAGATGGTCCCAACCGGGGACAAGGATCCATACTCAACAACGGGCACACAAGGCTTATGCCGTCCTACCTGATCAGGGTAGCGCCCGCGCATAACCTTCCCTCGTGAGAGGCACCGGCGAGAGGCATGACAATAGACCTAGTTAGGACCTTCCCATAGGGTAAGCGTGGTTGCACTGGTCAGCTCGATATGGTGGCACCATGACTCAGCCAACAGTTGTTCAAGTTCAATTTAATCCGGTTAAACTTGAATGCAATATGCTGAGCCATGATAAAATGACATGGTGCAACTACAATGCATGACCATGATATCCAAATAAGCATGGAGGTGCAACATAATCAACGAGCATAACAACAACATTTAACCATTTATCCAGATGAGCATGGCATACTGACGAGCATGAATATCACAACTAGAACACTACCCATAGCATAACATGACCACTAGCATCAACATTAAATACCATGCAATAACATAACGATAATCTACCATGCAAGCATTTAATCAACTGGATGCAAAGAAACATGCATAACGGCAGTAGTCCGAACAGACGATAGTCATGCACCGAAGACCATCACCAACATGTACTACAACCAAACATTGCCAATATTAAAGTAATACTAGCATGAAGAACATAATAAAAGAGTGCAAGAAAACATAGCATGACGGTAAAGACCGATCCATGAGCATAACCGAAATACCGACAGCAGTAGAAAAACAATCAAACAGTTATTAAAGATTCAAGTTGGAAACCAATGCTTCTGCATGGCTATCATGCAAATGGTGGTTGTGGCTTGCGTGGGGATGAAGAAAGCTCAGGGAGAAGTGTGGAAAGATCGCGGAAGGAATCGCCGGAAAGGGTTCTCTCTCGGAGGGGCTGATTAAGCGTAAGGGCAAAATGGTCATTTTCAGGATGTCAAACCATAGTGAAAATGGTACCAAAAGTTCAAGCTCGTCGAGACGAAGAAGTGGGCGTTGGATTCACCTTAATCGGAGTTACGGTGGCGGGGATATGAGGCGTTGAACACCAGGGACCAATCTGTGAATAAAACTTCAACAAACAAGTCCGTGGAGGCAAACTGAAAGCGCCTTCGGCTGAGTACGTTTTCTGAAAAGGAAAACGTATTTTGAGCTGAAGTTAAAGGAAATACGCTTTCCAGAAGGGAAAGCGCATTTTGGTTTATAAGAAGGGTGAATACGCTTTCGAGAAACTAAAACGTATTCTTGTGAATAAGCTTCCACTTACGTGACTAGGTAGAGGCGGGGCCGGCTTACGTGACACTGACGTGCGGGTCCCACTGACAGTGGGGCCTGTCACTTATCCACGCTGGCAAACGGGTCAACGCCCGTGTGGCTTACATGCGTGGCCCGCGGGATCTCTCTCTCCTCCCTCCTTCTCGTCTTCCTCCCGACACCGGCTCGAGAACAGAGGAGGCCGCGCGCGCCAGCGAGGAGTTCGGGCGGCACATGCCACCGTTGGAGGCGCTCCGGCCACCGGGGTGCTCGGGAGGAGCGGCGCGTCCAGCTAGGCGGGGTACGGAGGGCGAGGAAGTCAGGGGAGCGCGTGGCCTAGGTTGGAGCGGACAGCGGCAATGGCGGGGCTCGGGCGACCTTGGGAGGACTGAGGAGCCGCGGAGAGGAGGGGCTGGGCGTCGGGGAGGCTCTAGGGGTGTGGTGGAGGGCTCTGTTGGCGGCCAGGAGGAGGGGAAGGGCTCGGGTTGGCCAAATTTAGTCGAGGCTATGCGGCGGCCATGGCGGCCTACTGCGCCGAGGAGGGGCTCCGGGGTCAAGAGACTAGCCAGGGAGGGGTCTGGGAGTGAGATGAGGCCGCTGGTGAGGTCGGGGCACCTCTGGGTGGGCTTATATAGCCGGGGCATGGCGGTTGAGCTCGGGTGCCGCCGCGGACATGTGTTGCACGCACATGAGCTCGAAGGTAGGCGACGAAGGAGGGAACGGACAAGAGTCTCATGGGGCGGAGGCGGCCAAGAGGCACGGGGAGGTAGCGGACAGAGGAGGAAGGCGACGGTCGGCTACAGCGCACCCGTGGACGCGCTCTGTTCACGACGGAGACGGCTCACCACGGAAGAGGAAGGAGGGGGCAAGGGCTCCAGAGGGACTGCGACATCACGGGGAAGGCTTTGGACATAGCTAGGTGACGGGGGGACAAGCGCGCAGCGAGGGAGAAGAAGACAGTGGCGCTAGAGCACTAGAAGCGCCCTGCCAAAACGGTGGTCACCACTATGACCAGCAAGGAGGGGACGCGAGAGGCTGCAGCGAGTTGTCTAGTGATGAGTCCTTGCATACTAGAGGCCGAGGGAGTTGATGGATCAAGAGAAGGGGCTCTGGATCGATGGGATTCGTCTCTGAAAGTTTGCTGTATCAAACTGAATCAGGTTACAGTGATCACCAGCGAAGAGCTTGGAGCCAAATGGGTTGTCTGGGGTGTTTAGATTAGGAAGGACTACAGTCCTGGAAAGTTTGAGGGGAAATGGATCACAAAACAACAGGGTTGCTTTGTAACCTCAGATTAGGTCCAGAAACTTGATCAGGAAGGTGCACTCACATAGACTGCCAAGTTGAGCTGAAATTTGGCAAGGCAGGGTGATTTGGGCATATGAGAGTGCTGTAACAATTTCATGCCATTTGGCCAACCCAAAATGGTACTTCCTTCATACAACACCTCTCTGGACAGAATCTTAGGAAAATTCCTAAGGGAAAATGGCTAAACAAAATATGCCCAAATTTGGTGGAGATAGGTTATCTAGGTAGTAGAAGGCCTAGGAAAATTTTCAGACATAATGGAGCAAGATAAAATATACTTGCTTCATTAACTGAAAATTTGGACAGAGCCAAAGAATTGATGCTCAGCTCACATGGATGCATTGCATGCGCTCAAATCTTGAGGGTTTTTATTGGATGATACAAAAGACCATGCAAAAATTCAACTCAATTGGATTAACCTAGCTAGTACTTCCTTCACAACCAATTCCCTCAGACGGGAACTTTGAAAAATTGCTCAGGAATATTTACTAGGCAAATTAAGTTTAAATTTGTCATGAGGCAATTATTTTGACATGAAAAGATGTCCAAGAAGTTTGGGGTCAATTGGGCAAAGATAAATGGCACTTGCTTCATAATCTGCCATTCAGGACAGAATAGGAAAGGAATTAATTGAGGAAGATGGGAAACATGGCCAATGAAATATTTTGCCATATTTGAGAAAGATATGACCCAAACAATTTATGGGAATTATTTGGGAATTTTAGGAGTGATGGAAATATAGGTTGCTTCACAACCTAGGGCGGATAGGGTTATGCCTTTATATTGGGATTTGGGCTAGGATGAAAATGGAAAGGTCTAGGGAAGGATTTGAGGTTGACAAGCCACTCTGGAAGCAAAGAAGAGGTCATCTTCTTCCGTTTCCAGACCACAAAGCCACGAAAAAAGAAAACTCAAGCAAAAAATCCCAGAAAACAAAATAAAAAAGAAAGGGCCAAAAATCAGGCTGTGACAACCACCTCGGAAGCAGTCCGACATATAGCTCGGATCCAAGTGGCTGGCTCCATAGAGGGCATTTCCGGCATTAAGCTCGGCTAAAATCCTTCAAATTTTCTAACCAAGATGATCTATGACACCTCGGATATAGTCTGGCGTTGGAGCTTTGACATAGTCCGGCGTCGGAGCTTGGATACAGTCCGGGGTTGGTGCTCGGCTGCAAAAGAAACCTCGAATGCAGTCTGGCGTTGGAGCTCGGATGAAAGGGATACCGCCGTATGTGGACAACTTCAAACACGAGGTGTGGCATAAAAAATAACAAGGCATTGACAAAGGCCAAGAACTTAAATGGGCTCCTCGGATACCCAACGTGTAAACTCTTCGGATTCACCTCGGCGATCCTCAAGATCGAAGATGAGAAGATTTGTTGAACCAGTTTTCAAGACCGACGACTGAAGATGAAGAACAGTTCGGAAGAATCGAGGAGCGTCCCCAACTTGAAGGCCGGTTCAGGGGGCTACTGATGGTGTCCTGGACTAGGGGGTCCTCACCACGTCGTCTCCCGATCAGTTGGATTGGGCCGAGGACCCCCATGGCCGTTTACTCATGGGCCAGTTCGGACAGCCGATGTATACACGAGGAAGATTCCACAAGACTTGGTGATCAAGACAAGGACTCCTCTCCACCGGCGTATTCGACTAGGACTCTTGTTATCCTAGGCCTCTGGTACATTATATAAGCCGAGGCCGGGCTAGTCGATAGGGGATATGCTAGATCATTATGAAATTATTCATCATACCCTCAGGTTTAGACCACAACATACGATCTCGAGGTAGATCAACTCTTGTAACCCCTATACTCATCAAAGTCAATCAAGCAACATGTAGGGTATTATCTCATCGAGAGAGCCCGAAGCTGGGTAAAATCCTGTGTTCATGCTACCATCGATCCTAAGACACACAGCTTGGGACCCCCTACCCGAGATCTGCCGGTTTTGACACCGACAGTGAGTAGCCTGGAGTGAGGTTTTCTTCAAGAAAGGGGTGAAAGGGCTTCAACGAGTGTTCCAGTGAAATGATGGTTGCTTCGTCAAGTCCAACTTCGAAGCCACTTCGAGGCCACTTTACCACTGCTGGTAAAGGTGGGCTTTGTGATATGACGGGTCATGACAGCCACACCGGGGTGATCGGTGAGTCTCGACTGTAGCACCTCGCTGTGATTTGGTGGATGGCACGCGGGCCCAGATGCTTTGATGTCCCGCATGTAGATAGAGAGGCTAGTCATATAGGAGTGCCCAATATTGTGAACCGCGACCAAGGCGGAGAGGAAAGCAAGAGAACTACGTAATTAATGCATGAGTTTAACTGCTGCATGTCCACTGCGTGCGGGAGGGAGAGCGTGTAGCGAAAGAAAGCTTCTCCTAGTCCTGCCAGCCACCACGCTCATGGGCGAGGGAGGGACACGGCTTCATTGACTTACTGCTCCTGCCTTTGCGTCTATGATAGGTGGGCCCAACAGGTGGGTGGCTTACCTGTCATGTAGCCAAAGGCAGGTGCGGTTAAGGCGAGAGAGAATTGTAGTAATCAAACTTCTCGGTCTTGTACGAGTTGACGCGACACATCAAAGCACTGCACTCGATATATTTCAATAATTTGTGCTTACCGATGCATTAGTTACTCCCTCCGTTCCTAAATATAAGTCTTTTTAGACATTTCAAACGGACTACAACATACGGATGTATGTAGACATATTTTAGAGTGTAGATTCACTCATTTTGCTTTGTATGTAGTCACTAGTTGCAATCTCTAAAAAGACTTATATTTGGAAACGAAGGGAGTACAACGCATGCATGCATGCCGTGACTTTCCTTTTGATACTTGCATGTGTTGATTTGATGCACCTTGCCAAATTTTGACTATAAATTTAACTAACCAAATGTTCATGCATGTCACAAAATATTCGGGGCTGTTTGGATTGTGACTATGTTTGTCTTATGTTGCCACATTATTTTTGCCACACTTGCCTAACTTGAGTTGCTCAAATTGTTAGACCCCTTTGGCTTGCCTAAGGGAATCATGCCACACTTTTTGTGTCTATGACATGTGGGGTTCACTGCTAATAAAAAAATTCTTGTCTTAGGTGTGGCTAGAACCAAACACCCACCTAACTTGGTCAAATTTGCCTAAGGTGAGGTGTGGCAAAGTGTGGCAATATGTGGCTGGAAACCAAACAGCCCCTACATCATTGAAAACTATGTTCAAATACGTATCAAACGATATAATTTTTGCTAACATGCACTAACATTTTGTCAGTTAAATCTTTGGTCAAAATTTGGCACCAATTACAAAGGGGCCCAATAAATATTGTACTCTCACATTTTGTTTTGAGGATACTCCCACATACTCCATCCGTTCCCAAATATAAGTCTGTTTAGAGATTCTAACAAGTGACTACATACGGAGCAAAATGAACGAATCCATACATTAAAATATGTCTACATACATCCCTATGTTGTAGTCCATTTGAAATGTCTAAAAAGACTTATATTTAGGAACGGAGGGAGTAGAAAATATAAATAATAATGCATGTTGGGGCAGCCCATGTTTCCGATAATTTTAGCCGTGGGCTTGTTCACAATTTTTATGAGGGGGTGGTTGTTCATTTAATGGAGGGTCTCGTACCAGACTTGAACGATACAAAGCACAACCTGGTACACCGTAACACCACTTGGAATAAGCGGGTAGCTATCTCAAAAAAAATCAATGACTAAAAAAATGGCGACCTGGCACATACACAATTTTAAACGATTGGTTTGATGGAGTGAAAAAGGAAAACTACCCCACTACGTATATATAGGCCGGAGCCTCCGCGCTTGCTTGCTAGGGTTGCTCTATTCACACACTCTCATCCTCTCCAGATCTAAACAAGATAGCGGTGGTAACACTGTCTTTCTCCCTTCAAAAAACACTGTCTTTCTATCCTCACCGCTGGTTACATATCCGGACGTATCCCCCTCCGCCGGTGAAGGGGAGGAGGGGCAGCGTTTAGGCCGTCGTCGACAGCGAGGGAGGAGACCCACTGCCGGCCACAGCATTATCTCCGGTCGAGCGCCGGCGAGGGAGGTCCTCCGATCCCTTCGTCGTTGCCCTAGTGTGGGGGGATCCGGCCTCCCGCCGCCCACCTATCCACATCCCGACGACCTTCAGGTATATCTTCCTTCGAAACTGCCGTAGCTCTACTTCCCCAGCTCGCTACGTTGCTGCATGTGCATCATTTTCTGCCTCTCAACCCCTCTCGATCGGATGGTCCAACGTCACCTATTTTTTTCTTCTATTGTTAGAGGTAAAGCTACTTCATGGAGTCGAATCTTGTACTTGGTTCAAACAAGAAATAAAGTGGGGAGGGGGAATTTAGTATGTGCATCGGACTTGGTACAAACAGGAAGGATAGGGGGTGAAAGTAGTACAGACTGGTCATCCAACCGGTCTCTTGGTTGAAAAGGGAAATATAGGGGAAACGATGTACAGAGTGGTATGACCAGGCCTAGATTTGCTATCCACACACAAGATGGCTGCATGCATCATTATGATGCAGAGGCCGGGGGCATGCCTCCATTTCCAAAAAAACATAGGAGTAGGTGGCTAGAGTGAACAAAAATGCGACCAACCCAGATATGTTTCTTGGATGTTTGTTTCTCGGGGCAACAAACTCTGAATCACCACTTTATGCCCCGTTTTAGGTACATGGTGCTGGATTGCTGGTGCACCCACTGTCCCATGCCCTTATACCAAATATTTAGCTGTTATTAATCTAATGCCCCTGGTAAAATGAAGCCATGCCACTGTTATAAGCCATGACTAGTTTAGCCAAATGTTTTTGCCTGTAATTGTTTGAGACTCTGACTGTTTCCTCTGTAGCTATTTGTGCAAATAGGGATATCCATTACACCTGGTTGCTGTTGTGACCTTTTGGTGCACTGCACAAAACACTTCTTAAAAGAAGTGACTTTTGTGTTGTTTAACTGGAATGTCAGGATGGAACAGTTGGTTCATTTCGGTGGAACTGCACAAAAGGAGATCTGTGTTCCAATCCTCATCATCCATATTGGCACCATAACCTAGGTAAGAATGATATTTAATGCATGTGTTCATCTCTCGCGACTACCATGAGAAAATAATGCTATTGTTTACTAGTACACTTGTACTCCCTCACTGACAAAACCAATTCTGAAATAGAAGGCCAATCATGTACTTCGTTTCACCAACTGGTGAGGAGAAAGAGAAACAGAGCATGAAGAGGAAGAAGAAGAATAAACAGTGCCAGGGAGATATTGCTGAAGCCGAGGCCTCAGTCGAGGCCATTCAAGGGCTCCAGCAACATCTACCTTACATGTGAGACGATGCTCCAGGGAGCCCTTCCACTTCTACGTATTGTCCATGATGAATTTGATGCTACTGTTAGACTAATATGCTAATGTCTTTCTATCCTTTCTCACCAAGCTAATGAAGGTTTCACCTTGTTCCTACTTGTGCAAACAGGGATCATGTTGTGCCAATCATACATTTTAGTGGAACTACACAAGACAATACAATGAACTGTATCCTAGCCAGTGCTTTAACTCTGCTGGAAGTTCCTGATAATCTTTTGATATAATCTCAGCACTGGTAAACAAGAGTGATTTCAACCATACATTTGAAGTGCACAAAAATATATACTAGTGATTCCAGTGAGTGGTTTATCATCTCTTCTGGGACTACATGAATAAGCTTTTTTGCTCAGGTTGGTACCGGCCTATGGCCTTCATCCATATTAGTTTGCTGTCATCTCTATTTGTATCGTGCTACTGTCATGAGAAACTCCTTTATCTTTGCACGTTAAAGTTTTGCAACCTATGATACATGGCAATGCTTTGAGTATTGAGCTAATTGGCACTGATTAAATAAACAAACACCTCTCTTTAAGCAAGACTACTATGTTGCTAACTTTACCCATTAAGATAATGAGGGTGCTTCTATTTGTTAGTGTATGTTTCATCAACTAGTCCCACTATTAGAGTAATCTCACTCTCTCAATATATGTGCCAACAGGGATGCTCGATTTTGATGGAACTGCACAAAAACTTTGGGTGCTTCATTGCCTCGACAGTTTCCTTCCTTTCCTGTCAGTCGCTAATCTCGGCTTGCATTCTTCCTTTGCTGTCAGTCGCTTGGCTTATCTCGGCTTCCAGTCAAAGGAAATAGTAATTGATATGCTACCTCACACAGGTTGGTACTGGTCTTTATCTTGATTATTGTGCTTGTCATATGTATTGGTAATTTGGTATTGTGCAACTGTTTGCCAATTTCATAAAGGAGTAACTTGGAGCCTGAACTCGCAGGTAAATCATTACATTTGGTGATTTCAGTAGAACTGCACAAAAAGATCAGATGGACAGGTACTTATGCTGCTACTATGTACTCCAAAGTTCACTCAGACAAGCATTGATGTTGACAAGAAGAAGTGCCTATATTCATTCAAGTATCAACCGGCGTCAACCAGTTGTCAAACTCCAAGTATTAGGAGAGTGAACGCCAAAAATATTGCTTGGCGCATAGCCCAGAAAAACGCAGTCCAGTCTTTGGTCCCAACTTGTGCCTTTTGGTTATCGGCACATATGGTAGCGAACTGTATGGCATAGAGTCTAAAGATTCGAGACAAGTTGGTTGACGCATATATTCATCTGGCACTTAATCAGTCTGCACGCCAGGGATGCTCCATTTCAGTTGAACTGCACAAAAAATTTGGGTGGTTCATTTTCTCAACCGCCTCCTTTCTTGTCTGCAATGTAGAATTTTGGCGAGCTACAAGACCAAGATGAGCCAGTAAACTAGTTGGATGAAAGTAGTTGCCAAGTTGCTCAAACCTCCCTCGGCACGAGGCCACTATTTGAGGATAAACCTACAAGCAAAGTTCAAATTGTCTGTGCTGCCTCTTATGTACTCGAAAGTTTACTCGTATAAGCATTAATTTTAGCAAGAAGTACCTCTGTCGGAGTAAATGGCCACGGGAAGCCTAACCGAATGCCCCTGGTTCTTCTGAAAAAATTATCAGGCCTTCGGGCCTCCAAGCACTCCAAGCTTTGGGCCGCCTTCCCTGGACGGCCACCTCTGAAGCCGACTCCCGGAAGGCGACCCAGCCTCAGCAACCCCTCCCCAGGACGACTACGAGGTGGCCGACTCCAAGACGCCGGCCAAGAAGGACGCCGACTCCAAGAAGCCGGCCGAGACCAAAACCACCCAAGCTACACCCACATAATGGTGACAAGACGGGGTGTGGCCACAGTGCGGCCCACTACCCCCGAAGCCCGAGGCAGGCAAGGCCACAGGACGCCGTACGGGATGACCGTCTCCTGTTCGGCTCGGCACTGTAGCCATGCCAGCCTCGACGTCATCCACGACCGACTCCTGTACGGCCCGCGGGCGGCGGGCCCCTTCCGCCAAAGAGAGGCGCGGAGGCGGCCCGGCCTCCCCCAGTCGGCCAAGGGTGTAGCCGGCCCCCAGAAGCCGGCTACCCCCTTCCTCGAAGCAGGAGCCCATTAAGGAGACAAGACGAGGTAAGGCTACAGTGAGAGCCCCCGAGGCAGCCCACTGTAGCCACGCTTACCTCGACAAAGCCCTCGTCATCAGAGGCGAGGCTACAGTAAGCAGCCGCCGACAAGACCCAAGGCGGTGGGGCCGGCCTGTCGACCAAGAAGCCGGCTGCCGGCAGGACCCACCAGTCGGCGGGACCCAGCAGCCGGCGGAGAAGCCGGCGAGCGTAGACACTGACGGCTGGGACCAGTGCCCAGCCGGATTACCATTGTACCCCCGGGGGGTAGGCCTATATAAACCCCCCGGAGCACCCATGCAAAGGGTTGGCTTCTAAGCATAGCACACACACACCATAGATAGAGAGAAGCAAGAGCTAGCCTTGTTCTTCTTCTCCCTTGATCCCTACAGCTCTAGGAGCGATTGTAGCTACCCATTCTCGATCTAGTGATCATGCGGAGACCCCGCAGAGCAGGAGTAGGGGTGTTATCTCCTCGGAGAGCCCCGAACCTGGGTAAGATCCGCCGGCGTGCATGTCTTCGCCTCATCCCGTTTCCAGGCACCGGCGATGTTTTATTGGCACCCACAATGATAAGCCATCCGTTGGCATATGTCGCACCAACCACCCGACATTTGGCGCCCACCGTGGGGCCAGGTGCACTGTCGTCCGGAGACCTGTTCTGGATGGGAACCCTATTCCTCCCCCGCGAGCGCAGCCAGCCTGCTGCGCCCGATGGCGTTTGCCTCGACGCGCTGCAAGGCGTCGACGACGCCTGCGCAGCGAGCCGCCTCGCCGATCTGCTCGGCGAGCCTGCGTCCGACGCAGGCACCGACTACCCCGAGAACCGCCTCGTCAGCCTCCTCGACCAGCTTCACGTCTCCAGCGAGCCTGCTGCAGACATGGAGTCGGTCGGCTCCACCGACCCGATGCTCATCGACTCCGACACAGCATCGCTTGACGCCTACCCCTCCGACGTGGTGGTCTTCGACGACCCCCTCCCTCGAGCTGACAGCGGCAGCAGCGCTGTCACCGAAGTGCTGGTCATCAGCCACGTCGCCAACTCGGGCGAGAATGCCCACGACGCCTTGCAAGCAGCAATGCACGACCTCTCCGTCCCCATCCCGGCCGACGCCGACGCCGAGACCCTGGAGGCACGCCGCCTTGCCCTCATCGCGGAGGGCCAGAAGATAGCCTCCATGAGACGCCTCACCGAGGCCCACCAACGCGAAGTCGACCGTGCCGCCTTCGGTACGCCGCCGCCTAGCGGCCCGAGCCGAGCCGGCTTCGTCCAGAAGCGCGGCGCGGCCGTCGCCAGCATGCTGGGCGCAGATCGCCCCGTCTACGCCACCCCGCTCGAGAATCTGCGAGCCGCTCAGGCGGCCGCAGAAGAGCTCAATGGGCTGGGAGCCGATGAGCTCCCCTACATGACGAGACAGATCCAGCAGCTGCTCGACGCGGCTGCAGAACGGCACGAAGCCGGCGCTCGTGCTGATAGTCATCCCCCGCGCCGGGAGCACGCCGCGACGTCCCGCTCGCCGACTGCGAGCGGCGCGCGCCAGAAGAAAGACAAGGAGCCGGCCGCCAGCCGCAGCCGGACTCGCATTACCATCGAGCGCGACGCGGAAGGCCGCCCTCGAGCGGTTGAACACCAAGGAAATCTGCCTCCTCCCCCGCCTCGAAGAGAAAGACGCCTCACTCCGCCAACTATCACGCACCCGACTCTTGGCGACCGACTCGGCCGCCGAGAAGGAGTCGGCGAGAACGACGCCCGCCACAGGATCGGCTGCCTTGCTCGATCTTTGGCGTTAGAAGAAGAAGACGATGTCGGCCAGCCATGCTTTGGCCCCCGCATCCGCGACGAGCCCTTCCCCAAAGGGTTCTCGCTCCCCAGAGACACGCCCAAGTACAACGGCTCGGTGAAGCCGGAAGATTGGCTCATCGACTACTCCACGGCCGTCAGCATAGCCAACGGCAATCGGCGCGTCGCCGTGAAGTACGTCCCCCTCATGCTGCAGGGCACTGCGCGCACATGGCTCAATAGCCTCAAGCCCTACAGCATCAACAGTTGGCTGGACTTCACCGAAGTCTTCGTCCGCAACTTCACCAGCACCTACAAGCGGCCTCCCAAGCCTCGCCAGCTCTCCCTCTGCGTCCAAGGGCCCAACGAGTCGACCCGCGACTACCTCACGCGATGGGCCGAGCTCCGCAACTCCTGCGAGGGGGTGCACGAGGTCCAGGCCATCGAGTACTTCACCGCCGGGTGCCGAGAGGGCACCGTCCTCAAGCAGCGACTCCTCTGCGACGAGCCGGCTACCCTCGATGAGTTGCTGATCATCGCGGACAAGTATGCCACGGCCGACTCCTCGATGAAGACCGAGCTGAGAGTAGACGCCTCTGGGAAGGTGATTGCTCCGGCTCCCAAGACGCCGGCTGGCGACCCTAATCGGCGCCCCTACCAGAACGATCACAAGCGCAAGGCCCCCATGCCGACTTCTTCCAGTCGGCAGGTGGCCACAGTTGAAGACGAGCAGCCCGAAGAACGGCCCGCTCCCAAGAAGAAGGGTGGAAGACCGGCTTGGCAGCCGTCTTTCTCCTACGAACAAGCTCTCGACGCCCCCTGCAAGTTCCACAGCGGCGCGAAGCCGTCCAACCACACAACCCGAAAATGCCACTGGCTCACCCGCATCACCAAGGGCGAGGGAATGCTGCCGCCTCCGCCTCCCGGCCCGCCGCCTCCAGCCCCTCAGCAGTCGGCGGCTCGGCCGGCTGTCGGCGCCATCCAAGACGAATTCCCCAAAGAGCACGCCGCCTACGTCGTCTTCACTAGTCAAGCCGACGACAAGCGCAGCCGATGCCGACAGCACCAAGAAGTAAATGCAGTCGCCACCAGCGCCCCCGAGTTCATGCACTGGTCAGAAAAGCCAATCAGTTGGAGCCAGGCCGACCACCCAGAGGTGATGCCTTCACCTGGCTCCTATGCAATGGTATTGGACGTCACCCTCGCGACGGAGAGGCGAGCTGCCAGATTTTCCCGCGTCCTGATAGACGGCGGAAGCAGTATCAACATACTGTACCGCGATACCATGGAGAAGCTGAACATCAAAGCGAAGCAGCTCATGCCGAGCCGCACCGTCTTCCATGGTATCGTCCCTGGCCTGTCTTGCTCCCCAATCGGCAAGATCAAAATGGATGTTCTCTTCGGAGACCAAGATCATTTTCGCCAAGAAGCAATATGGTTCGAGGTAGTGGATTTGGAGAGCCCCTATCATGCACTGCTTGGCCGACCCGCCCTGGCCAAGTTCATGGCTGTGCCCCACTACGCCTACCTAAAGATGAAGATGTCGAGCTCGAAGGGGATCATCACAGTAGCCGGCGACTACAAGAAGTCCATCGAGTGCGCCATGGCCAGTAGCCGGCTGGCCGAGTCCCTCGTGGTGGCAGAAGAGAAGAAGATGTTGGAACGGGTTGTGGCCATGGCCGGCAAGCAGCCGGCCTTGTCCCCCGACCCCAAGGATTGTGATGTGCAGGGCTCCTTCTAGCCTGCCAAAGAGACAAAGAAGATACCTCTGGACCCGGAAAACCCAGAGAGGTTTGCTGTCATTGGGGCGAACTTGGACAGTAAATAGGAAGGCGAGCTCGTCGACTTCCTCCGTGAGAATCGAGACATCTTTGCATGGTCCCCAAAGGACATGCCAGGTGCCCCGAAGGATTTCGCCGAGCACAAGCTACATGTCCGAGCTGATGCAAAGCCGGTCAAACAACCCCTCCGCCGACTGTCACAAGAGAAGCGAAGAATTGTGGGAGAAGAGATAGCCCGGCTCCTTGCCGCTGGCTTTATCATGGAAGTGTTCTTTCCAGAGTGGCTTGCCAACCCAGTTCTGAAGAAGAATAACAAGTGGCGTATGTGTATAGACTACACCAGTCTGAACAAGGCCTGCCCAAAGGATCCGTTTGCTCTGCCACGGATTGAGCAAGTGATAGACTCCACAGCCGGATGCGAGCTGTTAAGTTTTTTGGATGCATACTCAGGGTACCATCAGATCAAGTTGGACCCAGCCGACTGCCTGAAGACTGCCTTCATCCCACCCTTTGGAGCTTTCTGCTACCTGACTATGACATTCGGCTTGAGAAATGCCGGTGCCACTTTTCAGCGTTGCATGCAGAAATGTCTCTTGAAACAACTCGGCAGAAATGCCCACGTCTACGTAGACGACATTGTGGTGATGACAGAGAAGCGCGGTACCTTGCTGGAAGACCTGAAAGAAACATTCGCCAACTTGCGCCGATTCCAGATCAAGCTCAACCCCGAGAAGTGCGTGTTCGGAGTGCCAGCCGGCCAGCTGCTAGGCTTCCTGGTCTCCAAACGCGGCATTGAGTGCAACCCCGTCAAGATCAAGGCCATCGAGAGGATGGAGATTCCCACCAAGCTGCGAGATGTGCAGAAGTTCACCGGCTGCTTAGCCTTCCCGAATCGTTTTATCAGCCGACTAGGAGAAAAGGCTCTCCCCTTGTACCGACTCATGAAGAAGTCCACTCACTTCGAGTGGAATGATCAAGCCGACCAAGCGTTCCATGAGTTGAAGAAAATGCTGACCACTCCGCCTGTCCTGGCTGCGGCGACTGAGAAGGAGCCCATGCTCCTCTACATCGCCGCGACTAGCCGAGTCGTCAGCACTGTTGTTGTGGTCCAGCGCCCGGAGGAAGGCCGAGCCCAGCTAGTCCAGAGGCCGGTGTACTATCTCAGCGAAGTGCTATCCAGCTCAAAGCAAAACTACCCGCACTACCAGAAGATGTGCTATGGGGTGTACTTCGCTGCCTAGAAACTGAAGCCCTACTTCCAAGAGCACCCCATCACGGTCGTGTGCACCGCCCCGCTTGCCGAGATCATAGGCAGCCGGGATGCATCCGGCCGGGTGGCCAAATGGGCCATTGCATTGGCGCCCTACACGATCTTCTATCAACCCCGCACCGCCATCAAGTCGCAAGCATTGGCCGACTTCCTCGTCGACTGGGCCGAGACCCAGTACTTACCGCCGGCTCCCGACTCTGCCCATTGGCGGATGCACTTTGACGGGTCCAAGATGCGCACCGGCTTGGGAGCCGGCATCGTCCTCACCTCTCCCAAAGGCGACAAGCTCAAGTACACGCTGTAGATCCACTTCGCCGCCTCCAACAACGTGGCCGAGTACGAGGCGCTCGTACATGGGCTCCGGCTAGCCAAAGAGCTTGGCATACGCCGGATCCTATGCTACGGCGACTCAGACCTGGTGGTCCAGCAATCGTCTGGCGACTGGGACGCCAAGGACGCGAACATGGCGAGCTATCGATTCCTTGTCCAGCAGATCAGCGGATACTTCGAAGGGTGCGAGTTCCTTCACGTGCCAAGGGCCGACAACGACCAAGCAGATGCCCTAGCACGGATCGGCTCCACCCGACAGGCCATACCGACTGGCGTCTCCCTCCAGCGCCTCCTCAAGCCGTCCATCAAGCCGTCTCCAGAGTCGGATTCCATTTTCGTACCGCCTGCGCCAGATACAGCCGGATCTGACTGGAGAAACCCCGCAGGCGGCACGGGGACTTCGACAACTGGCCCGGGGACTGCCGTAGTCGCACCCGGCCCGGGGACTTCAGAACCCGGCTTGGGGACTGCAGCAGTCGGCCCGGGGACTGCAACGACACAAGAAGCAGTGGCCGACTCACCCAACCCACCCACCCGAGTCATGGTGGCTACATTAACAGAAGAAGAAGTCACAGCTCCCTCATGGGCCCAGCCCATCCTCAAGTTCCTAGTCAGCAGAGAGCTGCCGGCTGATGAGATCTCAGCCAGACTAGTGCAACGACAAGCCGCAGCATATACAATAATCAACAGAGAGCTTGTGAAGCGCAGCGTCACTGGAGTCTTCCAGCGTTGTGTCGAGCCAGAAAAAGGAGTGGCAATCCTCAAAGACATCCACCAAGGCGAATGCGGCCACCACGCAGCCTCAAGATCCCTTGTGGCCAAGGCTTTCCGCCATGGTTTCTTCTGGCCGACTGCCTTGGAGGATGCTAAAGAAATAGTCAAGAGCTTCAAAGGATGCCAAGTTTTTAGTTCCAAGCAACATCTGCCGGCTTCTGCACTCAAGACCATTCCCCTCACCTGGCCTTTTGCCGTCTGGGGACTGGACATGGTGGGCCCCTTCAAGACAGCCCGCGGCGGCCTGACTCATCTGCTTGTTGCTGTGGACAAGTTCACAAAGTGGATTGAAGCAAAGCCAATCAAGAAGCTCAATGGGCCGACTGCCGTAACATTCATCACCGACATCACTACTCGGTACGGCGTGCCGCACAGCATCATCACCGACAACGGCACGAACTTCGCCAAAGGAGCACTGGCACGTTTCTGTGCGACGCAGGGCATCCGACTGGACTTAGCGTCCGTTGCCCACCCGCAGTCAAACGGCCAGGTCGAGCGAGCAAATGGACTCATCCTCTCCGGCATCAAGCCCCGACTGGTTGTACCACTGGAGCGATCGGCCGGCTGCTGGCTCGAAGAGCTGCCGGCTGTCCTCTGGAGCCTGCGCACTACACCCAACAAGTCAACCGGCTTCACTCCATTTTTCCTCGTGTACGGTGCCGAGGCTGTCATCCCAACAGACATCGAGTTCGACTCGCCTCGGATCACCATGTACACGGAGGAGGAGGCCAAAGAAGCAAGAGAAGACGGCGTGGACCTACTGGAAGAAGGCCGGCTGCTAGCACTCAGCCGGTCCGCCATCTACCAGCATGGGCTGCGCCGCTACTACAACCGCAAGGTCAAGCCAAGATCCTTCCAAGAGGGCGACCTTGTGCTCCGGCTGATCTAGCGAACAGCCGGCCAGCACAAGCTCTCGGCCCCTTGGGAAGGCCCCTTTGTCGTCAGCAAGGCACTCGGCAACGACTCCTACTACTTGATCGACGCGCAAAAACCAAGAGCACGCAAGAGAGATGACTCCGGCAAGGAGTCTGAGCGACCATGGAACGCAAACCTCCTGAGACGATTTTACAGTTGAAAGCAGTATGTATCATGCTCCCCTTTTGTATTAAGTACAAACCAACAGGCCCCCCGAACAGTACTCGGGGACTGCCTTTGTTTATCTATGAATGACGAGTGTCATATCCATGAATGTATCATTACATTTGATTTTTTGGTCCGGCACCGGGTTCGACTT
Source organism: Triticum aestivum (assembly GCF_018294505.1). Taxonomy (NCBI): domain Eukaryota; kingdom Viridiplantae; phylum Streptophyta; class Magnoliopsida; order Poales; family Poaceae; genus Triticum; species Triticum aestivum. Next base: position 430,581,644 of record NC_057805.1, read on the forward strand.
GTCGGCCTGGGGACTGGCCGCCTTGAGCTATATTGAAAGTTTTCCCTAAAGTCAGAAAAGTAGTGCGCCGGCTCCCGAGTCCTCTCTTGTTGAAAGTCGCAGCTCAAAGAACTGACTGTCCGACTAGCAAGAGGCAAGACAGAAAGGACGCCCACACGAAAAATGGCTAAGGAACAACGAACCTATATAGCAAAGAGACGGCCTCTAAACATGCCTGCCGGCTGCCAGAACAGCCGGCTGGCCGGCTTCCTGAAAAACTTAGCTTTAGTCCAGCAGAGCTAGAGTACTTCCCCCCCCAATCGGCCAGGCACTCCTCCGGCTACAGATTGCAGAGCAACTGTTCGACTGGGGAGGCGGCAACCAAGGGAGGGCGGCAAAGGAAACAGCAGAAGGACAAAAAGCAAAAGTACAAGGAAAGTCCAAATGCATAAGTTATATACACACATAAAGCCCCCAACAGGCTGGCAACAGACTTAAGTTCGAATACACCCAGTGGGTGGAATTGTGCAGACTTAACATTGTTCCAAAAGTAACTACACAGGGAAACAAAAGACGGCAGACTAAGGCGCGCTGCGGAGGCCGAGCTGGTCGGTGAAGGCGGCCTCGCCGACTGAAGGAGTGGCCGACTAGCGGGTCCCGGCTTGACCACCACCTACGGCAGGAGACGCACTCGTGCGCGACGTAGTGCTGGAGGCGCGGTCAGGCTGAGGCTGGCCGGCCGCTCCACCAGCCGGCTCGGTGTCTTCACCCTCCTCCTCCTCCTCTTCGCCCTCGTCGCTGGAGTCGATCTCCTCCGCCGAGTCTTCGCCATACTCCGGGTTCAGACCGAACCACTCCTCCGGCTGGGCGACACCATTGTCGTCCACCTCGGGGGCGAAGACGCTGGTGTCGGTCTAGTCGGTGATCGCCGAAGCCCGACGGATGATGGCCGGCCGCGCCGGCTCCAGCTCTGTGTCGGCTTGCTACCGCCAGGTAGCCAACTGATCCAGGCTCAGGCCGGGATACCAGGCCTTGACGAACTCCAGCGCCCGCCTGGCACCGGAGCGAGCCGCCGAGCCCTTCCAAGCTTCGAAGCGGCCGACTGCCACCTCCAGCCAATCGGCAGTCCAACTGGGAGTGCGAGGAACCAATTGGCCGGGCCAGAGGGCGGGCAAGACCTGCGCCCCGGCTCGCTGAAGCCGGCGGAGCAGTCGGTGAGCCGGCTGGATGCGGGCCTGGATCGCCAGAAGCTGTTCCTCCAGCGAGCGGCCGGCAGTTGGCGAGATTTCAAAGCCAGCCTGCCTCCGCGCTTGACGACGGACCTCGATGGTCTGGTTGGTGGCAGTAGAATAGCCAGGGAAATACTCTGCGCAAGAAAGAAGAAGAAAGGAAGAAAAGAACACCAAAATCAGAAAAGAGCCAAAGTGGCAGATGGCAAGAAAGGACGAAGAGGTAGGCGGCTTACCGTCAACCAGATCTTCGATCTGGCCATAGCCAGAGACCAGAGTCTGCCTGGCCTCAGCCCAGCCAGCCGCCTCCGTCTCGTACTCGGCCTGGAGGGCGGATTCGCGGTCCTGCACCACCTTCAGTGCCGCCTTGTGGCTTTCCTCCTGGTCGGCCAACTTCTTGGCCAGGCGGTCGCGCTCCTGCACCAAGGCGGCGAGCTCGGCATCCTTGGCACAAAGGGCAGTCTGAGACTCTCCCAGTTGTGCCCTCAGACTGGCGTTGGCTGCTGCAGAGACGGCAAGAAAAGAAGAACAATAAGAAATCATCAAGGAAGATCCGACCCGACTGCTCAGCAGTCGGCCCGAATCTCGGGGACTACACCCAGTGGGTGCGCTGACGCGCCCCCACATGAGATAAAGAACAAACCACGTACCTCGGCTCTCAGTAAGGTCGGCGGTCTTCTGAGTCAGCTCCCGAGCCTGGGAGTTGAAGGCGGCCGCTCGAAGGTTGTGGTAGTCCTGCAAGATGGACAGAAGATCAAAGTAAGAACAAAAGTAGCAAAGGCAAATCCACCAAGAAGTTCCAAGCCGCCTGCTCAACAGCCGACTCGGAACTCGGGGACTACACCCAGTGGGTGCGCTGACGCGCCCCCACGGAAGAAATCAAGATCAAGAAGAAATCAAGATCAAGAAGAAATCAAGATCAAGAAGAAGCAAAGATGGGAATACTAACCCGGGGCCGCCCGCGTCGCGAGGAACTCGTCGGTGAACTTCCTCAGCGCCGCAGCTTGACCCTAGAGCCGGGTCCGGACGTCCTGTGCAGCCACGTTCACCACGGCCGACCCTCCGCCTGGCGTCCACCCCGAGGTAGCGCTGGCCGCCTCCGCATCCCAGGCCGACGAGCTAGAACCCACGGCCGGCTGCGGCTCCGACGCGGCCTTCTGTGGTTCCGACGCGGCCTTCCCCGCGCGCTGGTTCGACGGAATCCGGACCGCCGTCTCAGCCCTCACGGCCGGCTCGCCCCCCGCCGACTGTGCAGGCGGCGGATCAGGCCGGCCGCCTTGAGCCTCCCCAGTTGGCGGGGTCGGCACCGGCGCCCTCTCCAGGATGATGACGTCGTCGCTTCCCTCCAGCCCAGGCTGGTCGCCGCTGGCTCCCTCTGGCGAGGGCTCCATGTCCCCAGGCGCCATGACGCGCAGCGGGGTGACCATCAAAACCTCCCCTGCCGCCGCCGCGGCCGCAGCCTCCGCTTGGGCCCTGGCTACGGCATCGGAGAGTGCCTACGCCGCCTCCGCTTGGGCCCTGGCTACGGCATCGGTGAGTGCCTACGCCGCCTCCTCCTCCCGTGCCGCCTGGGCGGCGGCCGCCTTCCGTGCCTCCGCCTCTCGCTCCGCCCGCGCCTCCCGCGCGTTCCTTTCTGTCGCCTCCTGGAGGTCGGCACGAGGGTCCACGCGGCGGGTGGTGCTCCCAGAGCCCCTCGGAGACTCGATGACGGAGGTAGCAGCCGCCCGCTCCAGCGACAGCGCAGCCCTGATCATTGGAGAAGAAGACAAGAGCTCAAGAACCACCAAAGAAAAGAAAGAAAAAAGAGTATACGAAAGAAAGTAAACTTATGCCGACACGGTCTGCAGCTGCTTCACCGCCTTACGGAAGCGAGCCGCCTTCACGGCCGCCTCAACCCGCCTGGTGGCTGCCGCCCCGCCTCTGGGTTTCTTCGTCCGGCTGCCAAAAACCCTGGGCGGCGCGATGCTTTTGACCTCCGCCCCGAGCAGGCGGTGCAGCGGAGGAACCCGCGCCGCGTCCAGATGCCGGCTGGCGGCGCGGGACGACTTCGGCCTCATCGTCGTCCGGCCAGTCGTAGAAGGTGACTCCGAGCCCGGAGCCGCCTTCTTCGCCGCCGGCTTGGCCACCACCCGGCTCGACGTCGTCATCCATGCCGACCGCCGTCAGGTCGGGGTCCTCCTGATCGTGTTCGGTCCGGTCGGGGACGAATCGGCGCTCCGAGTCTGACCCGCCGGCCGGCCGAAGCAGAGGGCTCTGTCGAAAAGCAAACCGACTAAGTCAGAATCGGCTAAGAGGAACTCGGCCACAAAGTGAAGAGAGAGAGAAAGAGACAAGGAGAACATACCGTAGGCGGTGGATTGGCTCGGCTATATGGTTCCTTGCCGAACTGCCACTCTTCGGTGAGTTTGCAGTTCGCAAGGTAGTTCACCATGTAGGCGACCTCCTCGCGCGGCATCTCCTTGGTGCACATTCGGCTCGGATCGAGCTGGCCGCTCATCTGACAGATCAGATGAGGCCGGCTCTGGAGCGGAAGAACCCGACGCGTGACGAACACGGCCAGAAGGTCGGGCCCCGTCAGGCCCTCCGACTGAACCATCACCCGCAGTCGGGCGATGGCGGCGTTTCCAGCCGGCGTCAGCGTCACAGCCCGGAAGGACCACTGGGGCAGCTTGCCCGCCGGTGGGCCGGCTACGTAAGCCGGCAGGTTGATGTAGTCGCCCCGTGGGGCGATGTTCCGCACGTAGAAGTACGACTTCTGCCACTTCTTCACCGATTGGATGAGCGTGATGACGGGGAAGGGGTTGTCGGCGACCGATCTCCGCGACGCGATGAAGGCGCCAGTCTGAGCCGGCACGCCCCGCATGCGCATGCCCAGCTTCGACTGGAAGAACTCCCCCCAGAGCTCAAGGGTGGGGAGGATGCCGAGATAGCCCTCGCACAGGGTGACGAAGGCCGACAGCAGCACCACCGCGTTTGGGGTGAGATGGTGCGGCTGGAGCTGATAGAATTCGAGCCAGGAGCGGAAGAAGGCGCTCACTGGAAGGCCGATGCCGCGCAAGAAGTGCGAGCGGAAGACCACCCGCTCGCCCTCCTGCGGCTCCGGCCTGATTTCCTTCACCGGCGCGAGGCGGACCTCCACCTTGTCCGCGCCGGGCAGCCGCCGCGTGTTACGGAGAAACTCGACGTGGTCGTCATGGACGTTGGAGCCGTCCCAATCCCCGCCATGCTGCTCCGTGGCGGGAGGCATGGCGAAAACAAGCGCGGCAGCGGAGGAATGCGCAGTTGAAGAGCGCGGCGGCGAGGCGCTGTCGCAAGAACGGGCGAGCGAAGAAGATGGTGGAAGTAGGAGGAGCGTGCGAGGGCATGCCGCCCTCCACCTCCCCCTACTTATAGCCTCGCGAGGCGAGGCCGAAGAGGCCGGACGTGGGGGGGAGACGTGGGATTAACTGCACCCATTCCCCCACGCCCCGCGATTATTACGCATAAATTCGAGCCGAAACTACCGCACGGGACGTGCGGGCGGTTTCGGGATGTAGACGATCCGTGCCTGGGCCGGGGCGCAAACGTGGCGGGCCCCCTCCCTGCGGTGACGTCCCGTCACGCGCGTGGGCTGGCAGGCTTTCCGGCCCGCGGCCCGATGCATGCACTAGCGGGCTCCCGCCCTCCGACTCCGGAAGATTTCGACTCAGGCGGCGCGCCTGACCAAGGCCGGCTCCCAGCTGCCGACTTGCTAAGAAGGGAAGCTGATCGAGCTTCTCAACCCCTACTCCACCTCGAAGCCCAATCAGCTTCGGGGACTACTGTCGGAGTAAATGGCCACGGGTAGCCTAACCGACTGCCCCTAGTTCTTCTGAAAAAATTATCAGGCCTTCAGGCCTCCAAGCACTCCAAGCATTGGGCCGCCTTCCCTGGCCGGCTACCTCTGAAGCCGACTCCCGGAAGGCGACCCAGCCTCAGCAACCCCTCCCAGGACGACTACGGGGTGGCCGACTCCAAGAAGCCGGCCAAGAAGGACGCCGACTCCAAGAAGCCGGCCGAGACCACAACCACCCAAACTACACCCACATAATGGTGACAAGACGGGGTGTGGCCATAGTGCGGCCCACTACCCCCGAAGCCCGAGGCAGGCATGGCCACAGGACGCCGTACGGGATGACCGTCTCCTGTTCGGCTCGGCACTGTAGCCATGCCAGCCTCGACGTCATCCACGACCGACTCCTGTACGGCCCGCGGGCGGCGGGCCCCTTCCGCCAGAGAGAGGTGCGGAGGCGGCCCGGCCTTCCCCAGTCGGCCAAGGGTGTAGCCGGCCCCCAGAAGCCGGCTACCCCCTTCCTCGAAGCAGGAGCCCCATTAAGGAGACAAGACGAGGTAAGGCTACAGTGAGAGCCCCCGAGGCGACCCACTGTAGCCACGCTTACCTCGACAAAGCCCTCGTCATCAGAGGCGAGGCTACAGTAAGCAGCCGCCGACAAGACCCAAGGCGGTGGGGTCGGCCTGTCGACCAAGAAGCCGGCAGCCGGCGGGACCCACCAGTCGGCGGGACCCAGCAGCCGGCGGAGAAGCCGGCGAGCGTAGACACTGACGGCTGGGACCAGTGCCCAGCCGGATTACCATTGTACCCCCGGGGGGTAGGCCTATATAACCCCCCCGGAGCACCCATGCAAAGGGTTGGCTTCTAAGCATAGCACACACACCATAGATAGAGAGAAGCAAGAGCTAGCCTTGTTCTTCTTCTCCCTTGATCCCTACAGCTCTAGGAGCGATTGTAGCTACCCATTCTCGATCTAGTGATCATGCGGAGACCCCGCAGAGCAGGACTAGGGTGTTATCTCCTCGGAGAGCCCCGAACCTGGGTAGATCCGCCGGCGTGCATGTCTTCGCCTCATCCCGTTTCCAGGCACCGGCGATGTTTTATTGGCACCCACAATGATAAGCCATCCGTTGGCATATGTCGCACCAACCACCCGACAACCTCCGACTGAACACCATTTACCACTCTGTACCCTAGGTAATTAAAGTTCATCCATGGATGATATTTGTTGTGATCTCAATCATTTGGATGCATAAACATACTGAACATGTGTATATCTGAATCTTTTTGTGAATTGTCTATGAATATTGTCCTATGATCTATCAATCATTTGGATGCATAGACATGTTGAACTTGCGTATATATGAATCTTTTGAGTTGTTGATTGTGAATGTTGGCTATGAATATGAATGTGTCCTGTGAACCTGAGTTTGATACGAATGTTTACCTTTTTCTGTTGTACTTGTGTGTGAACTTGTTAGTATGCCTACTGTGGGATTTGTGACGTGTGGGTGTCAACGGCACACCTTCTTCCCAAGAAGAATTGCACCTGCTTTGTTAGGGTAGCAACAGCGCATCACCTCTTTTTAATCTTTTTGCTCTATTTTCCCCCCTCCCCCGCTCAACCCCTGCCGTAATGTTTTTGGCCTCAAAACAAACATAGTATTGCGTTGTTTTTGGGGCTTGATGACAAATCGAGTGCTATTTTCTGTAGGTTGGCCCGCCCAGCAAATGGGCTGCTGGTCCACCACGGACTGGGAGGCTAAAAATACAAGTTGTATGGTGCAGAGGCAAGTAAAAAATGACATCAAGAGCCATCCACTAAAGAAAAAAAAAGTCGCTCCTGATGTGCTTCTTCAGTCGCGCCGCCGGCCCCCTCTTTAATCTAGTTCGCTCGGGGATCTAGCTGGTATAATTTTTTTCCAAACGGCGAACAAGTATCAGCTAGGCCTAGGTTTTGTTTTTTAACATGCGTAGCCCACGACATACGGAGACAGTGGTTTCAACTTTTTTTTGGAGGTCCATACCGGCGTATGGGCTTTTTCTTAAAGATCGGCAGCCCAATGTATTTTTCTTAGTAAAACACAGATCTCTGTTCTATTTATCTATATATAAGAATAATAATGTTGTCTCCAATTTATGTTTTCCCTTCTAACCACATTATATATATTTATATTATTACTATTATCCTATATTTTATAGAGGCTTATATATACATTATAAAAACATCCCACATGTTATTAACTTATAAAAGTAAATGTTTAACAGAAGTTGGGAAGGAAAATCCTGGTTGTTTTTTACTCACAGGCAAGGAAAATCCTGGTGATTGCGTACAAAAGCTTGCGAAGATTTTAAGGACCAGTGTAATAATAACGCACTCATTTTTATTTTGAGAAATAACTCGCTAATTTGTTAATTTTATATATAAAAAATGTGTTGCTCTGGTTTATTTTTGATATTAATTGCTCCTTCTAACCTAACAATATATATAGAACGAGCCCAGCTAAATCGTGTATTTCAAGAAAGTGCAAATGGGCTGGGATTTCTTAGAAAATATAAATGGGCCGCATTGACGCGAAAATTATTTGTTCACCCAGCCCAGCAAATGGACAGAACATGGGTTAAACATATGCCACAATTTTGCAGGCTGACATGTGGGCCAATAGGTCGAAGCCTACGTAGGGCGTTGTCAACTTGGTCAACAAATGATTATGACATCCACAGCCATTAGATTTATATCCAACGGCCGGCATGCACCTTCAATCTCTCGTCTTCTTCCTCCAGCGTCGCCGGGACCGCCTGGTCTGGCCTTCGGCGGCTAGCGGCTCTGCTTAGCACGCATCGCTGCGAAGCGCTACCCCATCGCCGGCCAGGCAATCCCTCCACCCCTCCACACCTCCTATTATTCTCCACCGACTGCAGCCCCACGCCGCACCAGAACCAGTTATAACCCTTCTCCTCGTCTCAATCTGCGACTCCACTGCCGCGTCTTCCCATCTCTGGGTCATTCCCGTCCGAGGCCTCGCCGTCGTCCACTGCCTCGCTGCGCTCGGTGCGGCGTGGTCAACAAAGAGGTCCATGGTCGCACGCAAGGAAAGTTCCTTCTTATTAAGCTGAAAAAATGTTTCCTCCCCTTGACAGCTGGGACCCGTCAGATTTGGTGGCTGACTTGTGGGCCTACTAAGCGGACGTGTACGCAGGGCTTTGTCAACTTAATCGACAAATGATTCTAGCAGCTGGACCGTTGGAAGTTAATCAATAGGCGTCCTCCTTCTTCAACCTCTGTTCTTGCTCCTGTCTCCCGTGGGTGGCACCGCGGTAGTGCTGCCGCGCACCCGAACCAGTCAGGTTTCCCACTCCTCTCCATCTGCGACTCCACTGTCGCGTCTTCCCCATCGCCGGGTCATTCCAGTCTAGGGCCTCGCCGTCGTCCACCTGCCTTGGTGCGCTCGGCACGGTGTGGTCAACGTGGTCAGCAACCGAGAGTCATCGGAAGATGACTGTACGTGAGAGGCTGACAGTGGGGACACACCACGCCCATGGACGCATGCATGCAACTGCATCCTTTTTACCCTGAAAAATAATGTTTTCTCTCCCTCACTGCTGGGACCCACCCGCTACATCTTCGCACGCAAGGAAGTGCGTCCATATTACAGGCAAAAAAATGATTCGCCCCTGGCTGCAGGGACCCACCAGCTACATCTTCGCACGCATGGAAGTGCCTGACAGTCGGGACCCACCTCGTCAAAGCGTACGTCGCGTTGTCATTCTGGTCGCGAACGTGTACGTACATACGATCGGTCTGTCTACAGGCTACAGCGATGAACCGTGGCCGTGCAAGGAAGGGCACGTGTCGTAGTAGAAGCGCGCACGTGTGGTAGTAGAGGTGCGCACGTAGCATGTACACGTATGTACAGCGGCCAGGGTGCAAGAAAGTAAATACGGCCACGTACGTACATACGGGCGGGGCCTCGAACACCTACTCGCGCATACGTACGGCCAGGGCTCGTGTACATGGCTGTGGCTGGGTCGGAACGGAGAAAATGTGTCGTCGTTGTGTTCATGGGGAGGCAACGGAATGTGTCATGTTCATCGGGAGGCAACAAAACGCGTGCTGTTCATCAGGAGCCAACCGGCTTGGACGGAACAGGCGATGGAAACGAGGCATGGCGTACCGCAGAATGGAGGAAACGGCCTTGTGTTCGACCGGCCACGATAGAAACGGGATCCTGTTCATCGGGAGGGGTCTGGCGTACCGCAAAACGGAGGAAACGGACTTCTGTTGGACCTCCTACGGTCGAAACGGGGTCATGTTGATCGGGAGGGGTGTGGCGTACCGCAAAACTGGACTCCATTGTTTATTGTTCATCTCCACCGTCGACCTCCTCCAGCCTCCACGGGCTCCTGTTCATCCACCGTCGACCTCCTCCAGCCTCCACCTGCGACTGTTCATCCACAGGCTCCTGTTTGTCCAGCCTCCACCGTGCGCTCCTCCACCGGCTACTGTTCAACCAGCCCTCTCCACGGGGGTCCTGTTCAACCACCCCTCCGCAGGCAACTGTTCATCCAGCCCTCCACCGGCTACTGTTCAACCAGCCCTCCATGGGGTCCTGTTCATCCACCGGCTCGATCGATCAGGGTACTATTCATCCAGCGACAACGGCCTCTACTACCACGGGGTCCTGTTCATCCAAGCCCCACAGGGAACTGGTCATCCAAACCCCCCAAAAACACTCACTGTTCATCCAGACGCAACATCGATCGGCTTCCGTTAGCAGCAGTAGCGAAGGAATCGCTCGATCGGGTTCAGTTAACAGCAAGGGATCGATCGATCACTCGGGTTCAGTAACGCGTAGCCTACAGTGCAATAGCTCGGGTTCAGTTAGAGCCCAACGCCTCCCTCGGGTTCAGTTAGAACCCAACGTCTCGCACACACGCGCATATGTACGAGAGAAACGCACATCGCTCGGCCCCCGACCAGCCACCGTAACCGGGAACTCCCCGATATTTTCCTCGCCCTTGCTTCTACCATGGTTTTTTCCGTCATGGACGGCCCAAAGAATGTCGTGCAGCTACGTCTCCGGCCCGCCCAAGACAAAAAGCCCATTTCCTGTCATGATTTTTTGTCATAGAAGTAGGAGCCCACCACATCTATGATGATACCGGGTTTTGTCACAATTATCATCATAGAAGTGTCATAAGTATGACAGAAAAAAATTCGTTCGACCCTAAATGTCACGGATGTGTCATTTTTTTGTAGTGAGAGGGGCGGTTCTAGGGGCTTCAATGTGTCCAGACAACACCAGCGGACCTCCAAGGAGTCGCCTGAGGAGTGGATCGAGCTCGAGGAGCAACAGAGTGAGGAGGAGGGGTGGTGGGGATCACCGGCGAGCTCGGGTCTGGGACGGCGGCCAGAGGCCTGTCCGGCCGGGCTGCGGCTATGCTACGGTCTTGTGGAGGTTAGGTGGTGGGTTTGGAGTGCTCGGAGCGGTGGGAGGATCTCGAATTTATAGCCGGAGGGGGAGAGGGGTACTTGGCTCCGCCGAAGCCCTCTGGAAGTCGGCGAGCGACGACGAGTAGTGTCGGCGAGGGGTGGAGAGGCTCAGCATTCACGCGGGAGCTGTGCAGTGTGCGGACAAGCACAGGAGGCAGTGGAGGAAGAAGACAGAGGCACGTGGTGCACTTTGGCTTTGGCCGCATCGTTCCGATGCCCCCTGCGGCGTCTCCGGCGTCGGCGAGCGCCAGGGAGAGGTCAAGGGCGAAGAGACGGAGGTGGTGGCGCGGTGCGGCAGTCATCGGCGAGCTCTAGATCGATCACGCGCGATACAGAGACGAGGGCGCAGCATAGAGCACGTCGGGCGCGTTGCCAGAGTCGTGTCCACACGCGGTCACCACGCTGGCATGGTCAAGACGATGCCCACTCGTTGCCAAAACATGTCTGGGGTGTGGTTCGCGCAGTGTTAGGTCTAGGAAGGGTGATGGCACACTGCCAGGCCGACCGGATGAGACTTGAGCTTGTTGGCAAGTTTCTGGTCAGAAACTTGGTCGCCAAGTTTGGAGGGCTTCTAGAATGTGATTAGGGATGATTCTCTGGGCTTAAGGTTTAGCTTGGAGGGTAAACAAGCTCAAGAAAATTCAGCTTCATTAGAGCAAGGAAAAATACACTTGCTGTAGAAACTGCATTTTGAGGCCAGAACAGAAATGATTTTCTGTAGCAAAAATATTCCAAATAAGTATGAAATATTTTTGCACAGGGAGGTGGGCCAGGTTCAAAGAATATTTGAGAATTTTCTCAGATTTTTGGAAGCAAGAAAAATGAGGGTTGCTTTGAAGCACAAGTCTCTGAGTTGAATTTCAGACAAGAAATTGATTTTTTTCTTTTATGAAAAATATTCCTTGGGTTATTTTGGGATTTTTCAGAGAAATAAAGTTGAATGAGAGATGGATGGGTCACTTGGGTGAAAATCAAGGACATGCCCATGTGCTTAAGTCTATTTGAATTGATTCAAAAAACCCAAAAACGAGGCTGTCACACATTGACTTACTGGAAATAATACATACCGATGTATGCGATCCGATGAGTGTTCAGGCTCGCGGCGGGTATCGTTATTTCTGACCTTCATAGATGATTTATGCAGATATGGGTATATCTACTTGATGAAACACAAGTCTGAAACATTTGAAAATTTCAAAGAATTTCAGAGTGAAAAGGAGAATCATCGTAACAAGAAAATAAAGTTTCTACGATCTGACCGCGGAGGCAAACATTTGATTTACGAGTTTGGCCTTCATTTAAAACAATGTGGAATAGTTTCACAACTCACGCCACCTGGAACACCACAACGTAATGGTGTGTCTGAATGTCGTAACCGTAGTTTACTAGATATGGTGCGATCTATGATGTCTCTTACCGATTTACCACTATCGTTTTGGGGTTATGCCTTAGAGACAACTGCATTCACGTTAAATAGGGCACCATCGAAATCCGTTGAGATGACACCGTATGGACTATGGTATGGCAAGAAACATAAGCTGTCGTTTCTTAAAGTTTGGGGTTGCGACACTTATGTCAAAAGGGTTCAGCCTGAAAAGCTCGAACCCAAATCAGAGAAAGTGTGTCTTCATAGGATACCCTAAGGAAACAATTGGGTACACCTTCTACCACAGATCCGAAGGCAAGGTCTTTGTTGCCAAGAATGGAACCTTTCTAGAGAAGGAGTTTCTCTCGAAAGAAGTGAGTGGGAGGAAACTATAACTTGATGAGGTAATTGTACCTTCTCTCAATTTGGAAAGTAGCTCACCAGAGAAAACTTTCCCGTGATGTCAACACCAACTAGAGAGGAAGCTAATGATGATGATCATGAAGCTTCAGATCAAGTTACTACTAAACTTCGTAGGTCGACCAGAGAACGATCCGCACCAGAGTGGTACGGTAATCCTGTTCTGGAAGTCATGTTATTAGACCAAGGCGAACCTACGAGCTATGAAGAAGCTATGATGAGCCCAGATTCCGACATCTGGCTTGAGGCCATGAAATCTGAGATAGGATCCATGTATGAGAACAAAGTGCGGACTTTGGTGGACTTGCCCGATGATCGTAAACCATTCAGAATAAATGGATCTTCAAGAGGAAGACAGACGCTGATGGTAGCGTTACTATCTACAAAGCTCGACTTGTTGCGGAAGGTTTTCGACAAGTTCAAGGAGTTGACTACGATGAGACATTATCGCCGTATCGATGCTTAAGTTTGTCCGAATCATGTCAGCAATTGCCGCATTTTATGAAATCTGGCAAATGGATATCAAAACTGCATTCCTTAATGGATTTATTAAAGAAGAGTTCTATATGATGCAACCAGAAGGTTTGGTCAATCCTAAAGGTGCTAACAAAATGTGCAAGCTCCAGCAATCCATGTATGGAGTGGTGCAAGCATCTCGGAGTTGGAATATGCGCTTTGATGAGTTGATCAAAGCGTATAGTTTTATACAGACTTGCAGTGAAGCTTGTATTTACAAGAAAGTGAGTGGGAGCACTACAGCCTTTCTGATAAGTATATGTGAATAACATATTGTTGATTGGAAATGATGTAGAATTTTCTGGAAAGCATAAAGGAGTGTTTGAAATTAGTTTTTCAAAGAAAGACCTCGGTGAAGCTGCTTACATATTGGGCATTAAGATCTATAGAGATAGATCAAGACGCTTGATAAGACTTTCGATGAGTACATACATTGATAAGATTTTGAAGGAGTTCAAAATGGATCAGTCAAAGAAAGAGTTCTTGCCTGAGTTGTAAGGTACAAAGTTGAGTAAGACTCAAAACCCGACCACAAGAGAAGATAGAGAGAGAATGAAAGTCATTCCCTATGCCTCGGCCATAGGTTCTATAAAGTATGCCATGATGTGTACCAGACCTATTGTGTACCTTGCCAAGAGTTTGACAAGGGGGTACAAAACAGATCTAGGAGTAGATCACTCGACAGCGGTCAAAATAATCCTTAGGTACCTAAGAGGACTAAGGAAATGTTTCTCGATTATGGAGGTGACAAAAAGTTTGCCGTAAAGGTTTATGTCGATGCAAGATTTGACACTGATCCGAATCTCAATCTGGATACATATTGAAAGTGGGAGCAATTATCTAGAGTAGCTCTGCGCAAAGCATTGTAGACATAGAAATTTGCAAAATACATATGGATCTGAATGTGGCAGAGCCGTTGACTAAACTTCTCTCACAAGAAAAACATGATCACACCTTAGTACTCTTTGGGTGTTAATCACATAGCGATGTGAACTAGATTATTGACTCTAGTAAACACATTGGGTGTTGGTCACATGGTGATGTGAACTAGATTATTGACTCTAGTGCAAGAGGGAGACTGAAGGACATATGCCCAAGAGGCAATAATAAAGTTTTTATTTTATATTTCCCTATATCATGACAAATGGTTATTATTCATGCTAGAATTGTATTAACCGGAAACTTGATACATGTGTGGATACATAGACAAAACACAGTGTCCCTAGTAAGCCTCTACTAGACTAGCTCATTAATCAAAGATGGTTAAGTTTCCTAACCATAGACATGTGTTGTCATTTGTTGAACGGGATCACATCATTAGGAGAATGATGTGATGGACATGACCCATCCGTTAGCTTAGCATATTGATCGTTCAATTTTATTGCTATTGCTTTCTTCATGTCATATACATATTCCTTTGACTATGAGATTATGCAACTCCCGGATACCGGAGGAATGCCTTATGTGCTATCAAATGTCACAACATAACTGGGTGATTATAAAGATGCTCTACGGGTATCTCCGAAGGTGTTTGTTGGGTTGGCATAGATCGAGATTAGGATTTGTCACTTCGAGTATCGGAGAGGTATCTCTGGGCCCTCTCGAAAATGCACATCATGATAAGCCTTGCAAGCAATGTGACTAATGAGTTAGTTGCGGGATGATGCATTACGGAACGAGTAAAGAGACTTGCCGGTAACGAGATTGAACTAGGTATGAAGATACGGAAGATCGAATCATGGGAAAGTAACATACTGATGACCAAGGGAATAACGTATGTTGTCATTACGGTTTGATCGATAAAGATCTTCGTAAAATATGTAGGAACCAATATGAGCATCCAGGTTCCGCTGTTGGTTATTGACCGGAGAGGTGTCTCGGTCATGTCTACATAGTTCTCGAACCCGTAGGGTCCGCACGCTTAACGTTTGATGACGATTTTGTATTACATGAGTTATGTTATTTGGTGACCGAATGTTGTTCGGAGTCTCGGATGAGATCACGGACATGACGAGGAGTTTCGAAATGGTCGAGAGGTAAAGATTTGGACACCGGAAGTGTTCCGGGGGTACCGGGTACGTATCAGGTCACCGGAAGGGGTTTCGGGCAACCCCCGGCAAGCTATATGTGCTTAATGGGCCTAGGGAGGGACAGACCAGCCCATAGGGGCTAGTGCGCCCCTCCACCAGGCCAGCCAGCCCTAGGGAAGGCAAGGGAGGAGGGCTAGCCCCTCTTTCCTTCCCCTTCCACTACAAACAAAAGACACATCCGTGACATTTTGGGCCGACCAAATTTTTTTGGTCATGCTTATGACACTTCGATGATGATAACTGTGACAAAACCCGGTATCATCATAGATGTGGTGGGCTCCTACTTCTATGACAAAAAATCATGACAGAAAATAGGCTTTTCATCGTGGGCGGGCCGGAGACGCAGCTGCATGATATTCTTTGGGCCGTCCATGACAGAAAAAAACCGTGGTAGAAGCGAGGGCGCGGAAAATATCGGGGAGTTACCGGTTACGGTGGGTGGTCGGGGGCCAAGCGATGCACGTTTCTCTCGTACACGTACGCGCGTGGGTGCGAGGCGATGGGATCTAACTGAACCCGAGCGAGCCGTTCGCCTACTGAACCCGAGGAATTGCACTGCAGGCTACGCGTTACTGAACCCGGGCGACCGATCGACGGCTGTTAACTGAACCCGATTGAGCGATTCCTTCGCTATTGCTGCTAACTGAAGCCGATCGAACCTGCTGCCTCTTGATGAACAGTGAGCGTTGTTGGGGGTGGATGAACAGTTGCCGGTGGGGGGTTGGACGAACAGGAACCCGTGGTGTTGCCGCTGGATGAACAGGACCCCGATCGATCGAGCCGGTGGAGGGCTAGATGAACAGGACCCCGTGGAGGGCTGGATGAACAGGACCCCGTGGAGGGCTGGTTGAACAGTAGCCGGTGGAGGGCTGGATGAACAGTAGCCCGTGGAGGGGTGGTTGAACAGGACCCCGTGGAGAGGGCTGGTCGAACAGTAGCCGGTGGAGGAGCGGTGGGGGCTGGATGAACAGGAGCCCGTGGATGAACAGTCGCAGGTGGAGGCTGGAGGAGGTCGACGATGGATTAACGGTAGCTTAATACATCTCCAATGTATCTATAATTTTTGATTGTTCCATGCTATTATATTATCTGTTTTGGATGTTTAATGGGCTTTAATATGCTCTTTTATATTATTTTTGGGACTAACCTATTAACTGGAGGCCCAGTGCCGGTTTCTGTTTTTTTTGCCTATTTTAGTGTTTTGCAGAAAAGGAATACCAAACGGAATGAAACCTTCGCAATGATCTTTCTTGGAACAAAAGCAATCCAGAAGACTTGGAGTTGAACTCTGGAACTCCGTGGGGCGGCCACGAGGCAGGAGGGCGTGCCCAGGGGGAGGTGCGCCCCCCACCCTCGTGGGCCCCACAGAGCTCCACCGACGTACTTCTTTCGCCTATATATACCCTTATACCCTAAAAACATCAGGGGGAGCCACGAAACCACTTTTCCACCGCCGCAACCTTCTGTACCCGTTGGATCCCATCTTGGGGCCTTCACCGAGGGCTTCTACATCACCACCATAGCCTCTTCGATGAAGTGTGAGTAGTTTACCACAGACCTTCGGGTCCATAGCTATTAGCTAGATGGCTTCTTCTCTCTCTTTCATTCTCAATACAAAGTTCTCCTCGATGTTCTTGGAGATCTATTCGATGTAATACTCTTCTGCGGTGTGTTTACCGAGATCCGATGAATTCTGGATTTATGAACAAGTTTATCTATGAATATTATTTGGTTCTTCTCTGAATTCTTATATGCATGATTTGATATCTTTGCAAGTCTCTTTGAATTATCGCTTTAGTTTGGCCTACTAGATTGATCTTTCTTGCAATCGGAGAAGTGCTTAGCTTTGGGTTCAATCTTGTGGTGTCCTTTCCTAGTGATAGTAGGGGCAGCAAGGCACGTATTGTATTGTTGCCATCGAGGATAAAAAGATGGGGTTTATATCATATTTCTTGAGTTTATCCCTCTACATCATGTCATCTTGCCTAATGCGTTACTCTGTTCTTATGAACTTAATACTCTAGATGCATGCTGGATAGCGGTCGATGTGTGGAGTAATAGTAGTAGATGCAGAATCGTTTCAGTCTACTTGACACGGATGTGATGCCTATATTCATGATCATTGCCTTTGATAATTTCATAACTATGCGCTTTTCAATCAATTGCTCGGCAGTAATTTGTTCACCCACCGTAATACATTTTATCTTCAGAGAAGCCACTAGTGATACCTATGGCCCCCGGGTCTATTTTACATCATATAAGTTTCCGATCTACAATTCTAGTTTCCTATTTACTTAATTTTGCAATCTTTACTTTCCAATCTATACAACAAAAATACTAAAAATATTTACTTTACTATCTTTATTAGATCTCAATTCTGCGAGTGACCGTGAAGGGATTGACAACCCCTTTATCACGTTGGTTGCAAGGTTCTTGATTGTTTGTGCAAGTACTAGGTGACTTGTGCGTTGTCTCCTACTGGATTGATACCTTGGTTCTCAAAAACTGAGGGAAATACTTACGCTACCTTGCTGCATCACCCTTTCCTCTTCAAGGGAAAATCAACGCATGCTCAAGAGGTAGCAAGAAGGATTTCTGGCGCCGTTGCAGGGGAGATCTACGCCAAGTCAAGACATACCAAGTACCCATCATAAACTCTTCTCCCTCGCATTTACATTATTTTCCATTCACCTATCATTTTCCTCTCCCCCACTTCTAAAATGATTTTTCGAAAACCTTTGCCTTTTCTTCGCCCTTCTTCTGTTCGTCTTCTTCTCTTGCCTTTCTATCGCTATGGCCGAACCAAAAGGGGCTAAGGATTTTTTTTCCCGGGTTTTAATACTTTGGATAGTCCCTCTGTCCTTTCTAAGCTCATAAATAATGATGTTATGGAAAGACCTACCGGGGTTATCAATGAGAGTTTGAATAATTTTGATGAAGATGACCCCGGTATTTTTCGTTATTTGCTTGATGAAAACTTGAAAGATACTTGGGATAGGCTGTTAAGGATCCGAGCCAGCTATGTGCCGCAATATCAAATTGAGATATACTTAAAAAGTTTCTATGTTGGCTTACCCTCTTCTTTCAAGCAAGTTTTGGATTCTATTTCTGAAGAAGGTTTTCTCGAGGGGGGTGCCATCGATACCTATGAAAAGATGAAAGCTATATTTGGACACCCCATGAGTGAAAAGGTTGAATCCACCTCTCTTTTGTGTTTTACCAGAATGAAATTATCAAAGAGATGAAGGCTAGCTTAGATGCAAATTTTCGTAGTGTGCTCAATCTTTCTTCTACCATTAATGGCCACGTACTTTCACAAAATAGAAAGATAAGTTCTTTAGATAAGAAATTCTCTCTTTATCACCAAAGGGGAGAAGATGAAAATACCTAGATCTATTCTTGTTTTTATGCCTAGCTAGGGGCGTTAAACAATAGCGCTTGTTGGGAGGCAACCCAATTTTATTTTTGTTCTTTACTTTTTGTTCCTGTTTAGTAATAAATAATTCATCTAGCCTCTGGTTAGATGTGGTTTTATGTTTTAATTAGTGTTTGTGCCAAGTAAAACCAATAGGATTTTCTTGGGTGTTAATTATTTGATCTTGCTGAAAAAGATAGAAACTTTGTGCTCACGAAAATATTTTTTAAATATCACCAGAATGTGATAAAATACAGATTCCAACTGCAGAAGATCAATAAACAAATTACCTAGGTCTTCCTCTTTTTTCAGAATTTTTGGAGTTACAGAAGTATGCATATGATCCAGATTGCTACAGACTGTTCTGTTTTGACAGATTCTGTTTTTCATGTGTTGTTTGCTTATTTTGATGAATCTATGAGTAGTATCGGGGGGTATGAACCATAGATAAGTTGGAATATAGTAGGTTTAACACCAATATAAATAAAGAATGAGTTCATTACAGTACCTTAAAGTGGTGGTTTGTTTTCTTATACTTACGGAGCTCACGAGTTTTCTGTTAAGTTTTGTGTTGTGAAGTTTTCAAGTTTTTGGGTAAAGATTTGAGCGATTTTGGGATAAGGAGTGGCAAGAGCCTAGGCTTAGGGATGCCCAAGGCACCCCAAGGTAAAATTCAAGGACAACCAAAAGCCTAAGCTTGGGGATGCCCCGGAAGGCATCCCCGCTTTCGTATTCGTCTATCGGTAACTTTACTTGAGGCAATATTTTTATTCACCACATGATATGTGTTTTGCTTGGAGCGTCTTGTATGATTTGAGTCTTTTCTTTTTAGTTTACCACAATCATCCTTGCTATACACACCTTTTGGAGAGACACGCATGAATCGGTATTTATTAGAATACTCTATGTGCTTCACTTATATCTTTTGAGCTAGATAATTTTGCTCTAGTGCTTCACTTATATCTTTTTAGAGCACGGTGGTTGTTTTATTTTATAAAAATTATTGATCTCTCATGCTTCACTTATATTATTTTGAGAGTCTTTTAGAACAGCATGGTAATTTGCTTTGGCTATAAAACTAGTCCTAATATGATAGGCATCCAAGATGGGTATAATAAAAACTTTCATATAAAGTGCCATACTATGAGAAGTTTGATGCTTGATGATTGTTTTGAGATATGAAGATGGTGATATTAGAGTCATGCTAGTAGAGTAGTTGTGAATTTGAGAGATACTTGTGTTAAAGTTTGTGATTCCCATAGCACGCACGTATGGTGAACCGTTATGTGATGAAGTCGGAGCATGATTTATTTATTGATTGTCTTCCTTATGAGTGGCGCTCGGGGACGAGCGATGGTCTTTTCCTACCAATCTATCCCCCTAGGAGCATGCGCGTAGTACTTCGTTTTGACAACTAATAGATTTTTGCAATAAGTATGTGAGTTCTTTATGACTAATGTTGTGTCCATGGATTATACGCACTCTCACCCTTCCACCATTGCTAGCCTCTCTAGTGCCGCGCAACTTTCGCCGGTATCATACACCCACCACATACCTTCCTCAAATCAGCCACCATATCTACCTATTGTGGCATTTCCATAGCCATTCCGAGATATATTGCCATGCAACTTACCACCGTTCCGTTTATTATGACACGCTCCATCATTGTCATATTGCTTTGCATGATCATGTAGTTGACACCGTATTTGTGGCAAAGCCACCTTTCATAATTCATTCATACATGTCACTCTTGATTCATTGCACATCCCGGGACACCGCCGGAGGCATTCATATAGTCATATTTTGTTCTAAGTATCCAGTTGTAAGTAAATAAAAGTGTGATGATCATCATTATTAGAGCATTGTCCCATGTGAGGAAAGGATGATGGAGACTATGATTCCACCACAAGTCGGGATGAGACTTCGGACAAAAATAAGAGGCCATAAAAAAGAGAAAAGACCCAAACAAAAAAATGATGATGAGAGAAAAAGAGAGAAGGGGCAATGCTACTATCCTTTTACCACACTTGTGCTGCAAAGTAGCACAATGATCTTCATGATAGAGAGTCTCCTATGATATCATTTTCATATACTAGTGGGAATTATTCATTATAGAACTTGGCGTGTATATTCCAATGATGGGCTTCCTCAAATTGCCCTAGGTCTTCATGAGCAAGCGAGTTGGATGCACACCCACTTAGTTTCTTTTGTTGAGCTTTCATACACTTATAGCTCTAGTGCATCCGTTGCATGGCAATCCCTACTCACTCACATTGATATCTATTGATGGGCATCTCCATAGCCCATTGATACGCCTAGTTGATGTGAGACTATCTTCTCCTTTTTGTCTTCTCCACAACCACCATATTCCATTCCACCTATAGTGCTATGTCCATGGCTCACGCTCATGTATTGCGTGAAAGTTGAAAAGGTTTGAGAACATCAAAAGTATGAAACAATTGCTTGGCTTGTCATCGGGGTTGTGCATGATTAAATACTTTGTGTGATGAAGATAGAGCATAACCGCCTCTCACCCGGATTCATACACGGTGGGCGCCAAAACACAGTGTGTCCTCGGCCGAAATCGACTCCCTCCCCGATTCATATTCATACACGGTGGGCGCCAAAAACAAACTCCCGTCGGCAAATATTCGGTGTATGCGAGATTACCGTCCTATCCCCAACCGACTAATGTTGCTGTGATGTAGTAGAAATTTGAAACGGGGGCTAAGTTTGTAAATTTCCTCGCATTTGAGACAAGCGCGCCCTGAATACATGGTTCCCCCCTTCCTCTCTACCTCCCTTTTCCCCATTCGTACTCCGTGGGCGCCAAAACACCCTCTCCACCCCACCCTCCTCCGTCCGCCGCCGTCCGCCACCCCATCCACCACCGTCCTCCTCCACCATGCCGGAGCTGATACCCCGACGGCGTCGTCCATTACAAGAGATCGACCTTCTCATCCACGGCTTCGGACTGGGATCCTTGCATCCCGTCCTCTCGCTTCATCCCCGTCGTCGTCCACCTTGCTGGCGCCGCTCCTACGACCGTCTCGTCCACCGCGCCCCGCCGCCACCGTCTACCCTCCTAGATCTGCTTCCACGCTGCCGACAGCCATCGCTACCGCAGCACCGTCAAATTCTCAGCAGATGCGTACACGGCGCCGCACCAGAGGCGGTACTCTTTCGTATCTGCTCAACTTATTTATCGCAGCAAGAAAATAGACCGCCACTGCTTTACTCTGATTTCTTGTCTTGGTTGCGAAGTTGCCTTTGTCTGGTTTGCACCTTCAGATCCGCCATGGCACGCTCAACACTATACTCCCAATGCTTATGGTTTTCCCCTTTTATATTCCACACTAGTTAAATCACAGTAGACTAAATTTCAAAATTGGGTCAGTCGATTTTTCAGAGCTTGCCGGAGTTCGCCGGTGCGATCGAAGGGGCTTGGGTGGTTGTGGGGCCTCGCCGAACGAAGAAAACTCGACGCGGGTGGGGGTTGGGGCGGGGGTGAGGGGTGGGGGTGGCGGAGGAACACATGCGGTGGGGGCCGGTGGTCCGGCCGGCGGCCCGTGCGGTGTTCTGTATGGGAAGAATCATAGACGAGGAAGAAGAAGGGTTAGGAGACGTAGGATCTTCATCCAACCGCCTGAAATGGTCGAGAGACAGCTGGGAGTTGCATTCTTAATGCGCTCTGGTTCATCATGTGTGGGCACTGCGCAACCAACATTTTATTATCCAAAATCTGCTTGCTCTTCTTTACCATGTTCCTCTTCCGTTCTTCTTTAATATGTACTCTCTCCGTTCCTAAATACAAGTCTTTGTATAGATTCCACCATGGACTACATATGGAGCAAAATGAGTGAATCTACACTCTAAAATGTATCTGGATACATCTGTATGTGATCCATAGTGGAAATCTCTACCAAGACTTATATTTTGGAACGGAGGGAGTATGATAGTAGTACAGTATGTTCCTTGTACTGAAGATGAGCAGGGACATTTGCAGTGTAGAGGTCTATACGGTCGGTTGTGATGGACAGTTTGAGCCTCTTTGATTCGGAGGATCTTGTAAACATAGGAATAGGATTTGTAGTGGCCTGCCCACTTGAATCCTATAAGAATAGCAAGGAAATGCAGGGAGCTGTGTCGCCTTTGAGAGTTACACTGATATTAACAGTACCGCACCTTCACTTGAAGAGAGCTGGTATCCGAAGCCTTTCTAGCCGTACCAGCAATACTAGCACATATATTCCAGCAAGTTCCACTTTGCTGATTTTACTCTGATGCTTAAGGTTTTCCCGTTATATCTACACTATGATCTGTGTAGCTGCTTTGTGTCGCACTAGCAACAGTCCACTCTTGAAGCTAAACACTACAATGACTTACAAAATTGGCACCAAGGCATTGAGTTCCATTCTGGATGCAATGAAACTCATACGCTCCCCACCTGTTGATTCTTGTTCAGAAT
The DNA here is from genome assembly GCF_018294505.1 of Triticum aestivum. Lineage (NCBI taxonomy): Eukaryota > Viridiplantae > Streptophyta > Magnoliopsida > Poales > Poaceae > Triticum > Triticum aestivum. The sequence continues at coordinate 430,604,432 of NC_057805.1, forward strand.
ATGATCCTAATGACTATTCTAACCTCGAGGAGTCAAAGGCAGATGACCTGTCCTGTTCACCCATCAAGGTGCCTGTTCTAATTTGGCAATGTTTTATTGATTGCGGGTATCTAGCATATGTTGTCTTGCATTTCTTCTACTTTGTTGCACCGCTATCTGCTTAGTTTACTCATCATATATGTCGAGATGCCATGCCCATCCATTATCAATACCTATTCCATCTGTCATCATACCATGTTTTTTCACTCAAATGCTGTTCTTGTGCATCAGACATAAAAAAGGAAGAAGGTGATTACCGAACCTGAAGGAGCACCAGCAAAGTCCTTGAAAAATGTGGTGGTGCCGGAGAAATCAGACAGCACCCCACTTATATTGGCTGTACAACCAGTGACACAAAACGTAGGACCGACTCCAGCAGACTGTACCCATACTTCACTGGCCACACCACTTGCCCCACCACACAGGACCTGCACTCCAGCAAAAGGTATACCGATTTCATTTGTCATAGCACCAGCTGTACCACAGAAAAATCCCACTCCAGCAAAAAGTACAGCAAGTCCACCGGCCGAAGACCTATCCCAACTGCAAAGACGGCCAATTCCTGCACATTGGAACCCCATTCCATTTATTCCCAGTTTAAAAGACAATGCTTTCAATGTTGTTAGGGACTACGTGCATATATTCCCATCATGGGAAGATTATTGTGAAGACAAACACCATTTTCACATCTTCCTGTCCAACTTACTTGTAAGTGCTATTATTCATGGTTATTATTTTCCTGTTTTCTGCTGATTGAACACATCAATGATTTACATTACATTGTTGTAACTAGGCGAGGGTCAATCTGGATAGTCATGACGAGCAAAGCTTGCTTGTGCTTTTCAAGGAAGCATTGCAGCAGTATCGGTGTTACCTGAGGAAATCACACTTTGATGGCAAGTCTATAAACGAATTTCCGGTGAAGTCTCCTGTGCTAAATTTAGAAGACATTGAATGGAAAAACCTTGTTATGCACTGGTCTCGTTCCCAGGATGAGGTACTGTCTATGAAATCACATGACAATTTGAACTTCTACTTTTCCGCATGTGCCTTACGGATCTTTTTTGCAGGAAATCTGCTCGAAGAAGAATTCCGGTTTGACAAGAACGATAGGATATCGCAAATATGCTGCCCGCTGCTTTGCTCTTTTAGTACCTGTTGTCCTGTATCACTGTACTTGCATACATACCTGGTTCATTATGTGACAGCAGTATGCATGATAGCTTGCTTATCAATTGTTCGCTCCAAATTATCTGATCTGTATGAATGGTTACATTAGTGTAGAATATATCCAATGCCAATTTTTTTTAGCTCTGCATTGTTCTTGTAAGTACATGCTTTCCTTTATCAGTGTACTTATAATGACAGGTAGTTGTTCATGTAGCATCACTCTGCAGCTTATTTTCCTTTGCCCTCCATTTTCTACACATCAGATCTATATTTACTCTTACCATAAGGTTGGTACTGAAGAAGTTTAGCTGTGCATTGCTCTTGGTTGTACCTTTTGCCTGTATTGCTGCACTTACATTTATAGCTACTTGGTTATGTAGCATCACTCTTCATCTTATCTTAAATATTCTCCATTTTTCATATATTATCACATCTATATTTACTCTTAACAAAATGTAGAATAAAGGCAATGCTTTTGAAGAAGATTCTGTAGTAAACTTCTTGAATTGCCCCCCCCATCAGCATGGACAAGGCCTTTATAGAGCCTGTCTTCACCAATAATGTAAGTTTGTCCATCTCAAGCCTTCAAACTTTGTTGTATATATTTGGTTAGGCATGACTGCAACAGCTGTTTATTTTTGGTGTTTGCATCAAATTGCTTGTTTAAAGTTTATTATGTAGTTCATAAACAAAAGTTTGTCCTTTCTCAATTTAAGTTTTCAGTTGTACAACCAAGTTCCTTCTTCATACCATGTAAATTAAACTATACAGAGCAAGTGTATGCTTCTGTTCTTCATCCGTAATCCAGTGGTGTGGTGAACCTACCCACTACAGCATAATGTCATATTCTGCAATGTCTTAACTATGAACAATGTCATATCATTCTACTATTATTTAAACCGTCCCTTTATTTGCCAATCTGAAATGGTATAAATTGACAGCACACTAATCATTGATACTTATGAGTTCTTGATCTGTAATCCAGTGGTGTCGTGAAGCTGCCAACTCCTTCACAATGTCATTTCCTGCCATGTCTTGACCTGAACAATACCATATTGTGTTAATGCAATTTTAAACTGTGTCACTTTATTCGTCAGTAAGAAATGTGATGAATTGTCAGCACGGATACTTTTATGTGCAAAACATGTCATCTGTCTGCTTGTTTATCTTTCAGAATGAGGAAGATATAAGTGTTGAACAAGCGCAGTCTCATCATCTTGCTCAGCTGCTTGCGCTGCAGCTCCCCAGCAGGGCTAACCTTTCTTAAACTCTATTGAAGTGCTGTCGGTTTTGTATATTATTTTGTCGGCGTGTTTATTTGCACTGGTGGCGATCTTTGATGCCCAGTGTATGTAATCTGCTGTCTGCTTGTGCTTTATTATCATAGTGGCGAACTTTGATGCCCAGTGGATGTAATATGCCGTAATTTCTTTATTGTATAGTCTAGGTTTTTTCTTATTCACGATGTTGCAGTTATTTTACTGTATATATATCATGTCTTCGCAGTAAACCGGCCAAACCGTAAAATTACGGTATATAATCGGGCCGTCATGCAATCACGATGTAGGTTGGGCCTGAAACGTGCCGAACAGCTCACGGGCCGGCAGCAGCCCGAAATGAACCCCGGCCCATGATTGTGCGAATCAAATCATGGGCTTTTAACAGGCCAAAATTGTCTCGGTCCTTGTTTGGCCCAATCAGATATCGGCTGCGAGCAGGCCAAATGCAAACTGGGTCGTAGTTAGGCCTAGCTATATGACGGGCTTTTAACAGGCCGAAATTAATATAGGGCCGAAATGTTAAACGGGCCCTTAACAGGCCAAAACTAATATCAGGCCGAATTACTAAGTGGGCCTTTAGCAAGTGGGCCCAAAAGCATAGTGTCCAGTTGACGGGCCGAAACTGATATGGGCCATAATTGAGCCCAAAGCCTCTTAAAGGGCCGGACCTGATCTGGGCCGTAATTTGGCCCAGAACGTGGTAGGCTATTAACGGGCCGGATCTCATATGGGCCACTATTAGGCCCGGAGCGTGGCAGGCCATTAATGGACCGGATCAAATATGGGCCGGCATTTGGCCCAAAACATGGCAGCCAGTTAATGGGCCGGCCTACTAGGGTCCTCAAAATCTTGTGGGCCTACAACTAGGCCGGCCCATTAATGTCGGCGAAATCTCGTGGGCCTTTAGCTGGGCCGGCCCATTATGATCCGCAAGAATCTTGTGGGCCTTTATCTGGGCCGGCCCATTATGGCAGACAAAAATCTTGTGGGCCTTTACCTGGGCCGGCCCATTATGGCCCGCAAAATCTTGTGGGCCTTTAGCTGGGCCAGCCCATTATGGTCCGCAAAATCTCGTGGGCCTTTAGCTAGGCCGGCCCATTATGGTCCGCAAAATCTTGTGGGCCTTCAGTTGGGCCGGCCCATTTACACTTGATGGGCCGGTCCACGTGTCAACATATCATAGGCGCGTCTCACCCATTGGATGAGTGACACCTGTGCCAACGCGGACCTGACACGTGTCTCCTCCGGCCAATGATGATTTTACACGTGGAAAATCCCCATTGGTCGGGGCTGTTAACGGGTTACCGGATCCAAAACCCAACCCGATAGCTTAACGGCGTTCCGTTACGGTGGATGCCACGTGTCGGTCACCCTTGACAAAAGCACTTCTGTGACGCGTGATTTATCGTCATGGAAGTGGACACTTCCGTGATGATAATTTTGGTAATGTCATGGAACACTTCTACGACAGCACAGGTATGACTATCTTGATTCTGTCATAAATTTGTCATGGATGTACATGCATGACAAAAAACGCGACCTACTGTGACAAACACGTATCATCACGGAAGTGTATTTTTTTGTAGTGCCACTTAGTTTGTTTTGTTGAGCTTTCATATACTTATAGCTCTAGTGCATCCGTTGCATGGCAATCCCTACTCACTCACATTGATATCTATTGATGGGCATCTCCGTAGCCCGTTGATACGCCTAGTTGATGTGAGACTATCTTCTCCCTTTTTGTCTTCTCCACAACCACCATTCTATTCACATATAGTGTTATGTCCATGGCTCACGCTCATGTATTGCGTGAAGATTGAAAAAGTTTGAGAACATCAAAAGTATGAAACAATTGCTTGGCTTGTCATCGGGGTTGTGCATGATTTAAATATTTTGTGTGATGAAGATAGAGCATAGCCAGACTATATGATTTTGTAGGGATAACTTTCTTTGGCCATGTTATTTTGAGAAGACATAATTGCTTAGTTAGTATGCTTGCAGTATTATTATTTTTATGTCAATATTAAACTTTTGTCTTGAATCTTTCGTATCTGAACATTCATACCATAATTAAGAGAATTACATTGAAAATTATGCCAAGTAGCATTCCACATCAAAAATTCTGTTTTTATCATTTACCTACTCGAGAATGAGCAGGAATTAAGCTTGGGGATGCTTGATACGTCTCCAATGTATCTATAATTTTTTATTGTTCCATGCTATATTATATTCTGTTTTGGATGTTTAATGGGCTTTATTATACACTTTTATATTATTTTTGGGACTAACCTATTAACCGGAGGCCCAGCCCAAATTGCTGTTTTTTGCCTATTTCAGTGTTTCGCAGAAAAAGAATATCAAACGGAGTCCAAACGGAATGAAACCTTCGGGAACGTGATTTTCGGAACAAACATGATCGGGAGGACTTGGAGTCCACGTCAAGAAAGCAACGAGGAGAGCACGAGGCAGGGGGCGCGCCCTCCACCCTCGTGGGGCGCACGTTGCTCCACGGACGTACTTCTTCCTCCTATATATACCTACGTACCCCCAAACCATCAGAGGCATCCATGAAAACCTAATTCCACCGCCGCAACCTTCTGTACCCGTGAGATCCCATCTTGGGGCCTTTTCCGGCGTCCTGCCGGAGGGGGCACTGATCACAGAGGGCTTCTACATCAACACCATAGCCTCTCCGATGATGTGTGAGTAGTTTACAACAGACCTTCAGGTCCATAGTTATTAGCTAGATGGCTTCTTCTCTCTCTTTGGATCTCAATACAAAGTTCTCCACGATTCTCGTGGAGATCTATTCGATGTAATCTTCTTTTGCGGTGTGTTTGTCGGGTCCGATGAATTGTGGGTTTATGATCAAGTTTATCTATGAACAATATTTGAATCTTCTCTAAATTCTTTTATGTATGATTGGTTATCTTTGCAAGTCTCTTCGAATTATCAGTTTGGTTTGGCCTACTAGATTGATCTTTCTTGCAATGGGAGAAGTGCTTAGCTTTGGGTTCAATCTTGATGTGTCCTTTCCCAGTGACAGCAGGCACAGCAAGGCACGTATTGTATTGTTGCCATCGAGGATAACAAGATGGGGTTTATATCATATTGCATGAGTTTATCCCTCTACATAATGTCATCTTGCTTAAAGCGTTACTCTGTTCTTATGAACTTAATACTCTAGGTGCATGCTCGATAGAGGTTGATGTGTGGAGTAATAGTAGTAGATGCAGGCAGGAGTCGGTCTACTTGTCACGGACGTGATGCCTATATACATGATCATACCTAGATATTCTCATAACTATGCTCAATTCTATCAATTTCTCGACAGTAATTTGTTCACCCACCGTAATACTTATGTTCTTGAGAGAAGCCACTAGTGAAACCTATGGCCCCCGGGTCTATTTCCCATCATATTAATCTTCCAACACTTAGCTATTTCTATTTCCTTTTATTTTACTTTGCATCTTTATTTCTCTTTATCATAAAAATACCAAAAATATTATCTTATCATATCTATCAGATCTCACTCTCGTAAGTGACCGTGAAGGGATTGACAACCCCGTTATTGCGTTGGTTGCGAGGTTCTTATTTGTTTGTGTAGGTGCGAGGGACTTGAGCGTGGTCTCCTACTGGATTGATACCTTGGTTCTCAAAAACTAAGGGAAATACTTATTCTACTTTACTGCATCACCCTTTCCTCTTCAAGGGAAAAACCAACGCAGTGCTCAAGAGGTAGCAATGAAACACAAGTCTGAAACATTTGAAAAGTTCAAAGAATTTCAGAGTGCAATAGAGAATCATCGTAACAAGAAAATAAAGTTTCTACGATCTGATCGCAGAGACAAATATTTGAGTTACGAGTTTGGCCTTCAATTAAAACAATGTGGAATAGTTTCACAAACTCATGCCACCTGGAACACCACAACATAATGGTGTGTTCGAACCTCATAACCGTACTTTATTGGATATAGTGCAATCTATGATGTCTCTTACCGATTTACCACTATCGTTTTGGGGTTATGCATTAGACACAGCTACATTCACGTTAAATAGGGCACCGTCTAAATCCGTTGAGACGACACCGTATGAACTATGGTTTGGCAAGAAACCTAAGCTGTCGTTTCTTAAAGTTTGGGGTTGCGATGCTTATGTGAAAAAGTTTCAACATAATAACCTCAAACCCAAAAATCGGAGAAGTGCGTCTTCATAGAATACCCAAAAGAAAATGTTGGGTACACCTTCTATCACAGATCTGAAGGCAAGATCTTTGTCGCTAAGAATGGATCATTTCTAGAGAAGGAGTTTCTCTCGAAAGAAGTGAGTGGGAGGAAAGTAGAACTTGATGAGGTAATTGTACCTTCTCCCGAATTGGAAAGTAGTTCATCACAGAATCAGTTCAAGTGATGCCTACACCAATTAGTGAGGAAGTTAATGATGATGATCATAAAACTTCAGATCAAGTTACTACCAAACCTGTAGGTCAACCAGAGTACGTTCCGCACCAGAGTGGTACGGTAATCCGGTTCTGGAAGTCATGTTACTAGACCATGAAGAACCTACGAACTATGAGGAAGCGATGATGAGCCCAGATTCCGCAAAATGGTTTAAGGCCATGAAATCTGAGATGGGATCCATGTATGAAAACAAAGTATGGACTTTGGTGGAATTGCCCTATGATCGGCAAGCCATTGAGAATAAATGGATCTTCAATAAGAAGACTGACGTTGTTGTAATGTTACTGTCTACAAAGCTCGACTTGTTGCAAAAGGTTTTCGACAAGTTTAAGGAGTTGACTACGATGAGACCTTCTCACCTGTAGCGATGCTTAAGTCCATCCGAATCATGTTAGCAATTGCCACATTTTATGAAATTTGGCAAATGGATGTCAAACCTGCATTCCTTAATAGATTTCTTAAAGAAGAGTTGTATATCATGCAACCAGAAGGTTTTGTCAATCCTAAAGGTGCTAACAAAGTGTGCAAGCTCCAATGATCCATCTATAGACTGGTGCAAGCATCTCGGAGTTGGAATATACGCTTTGATGAGTTGATCAAAGCATATAGTTTTATACAGACTTGCGATGAAGCATGTATTTACAAGAAAGTGAGTGGGAGCACTACAGCCTTTCTGATAAGTATATGTGAATGACATATTGTTGATCAAAAATAATGTAGAATTTTCTGGAAAGCATAAAGGAGTGTTTGAAAGGAGTTTTTCAAAGAAAGACCTCGGTGAAGCTGCTTACATATTGAGCATCAAGATCTATAGAGATAGATCAAGACGCTTGATAACTTTTTTTCAATGAGTACATACCTTGACAAGATTTTGAAGTAGTTCAAAATGGAACAGTCAAAGAAGGATCTCTTGCCTATGTTGCAAGGTGTGAAGTTGAGTAAAGACTCAAAACCCGACCACGGCAGAAAATAGAAAGAGAATGAAAAGTCATTCCCTATGCCTCAGTCATAGGTTCTATAAAGCATGCTATGCTGTGTACCAGACCTATTGTGTACCTCACCATGAGTTTGGCAAGAGGGTACAATAGTGATCCAGGAGTGGATCACTGGACAGCGGTCAAAATTATCCTTAGTAGAATAAGGATATGTTTCTCAGTTATGTAGGTGACAAAGAGTTCGTCGTAAAGAGTTATGTCGATGCAAGCTTTGACACCGATCTGGATGACTCTAAGTCTTGATCTAGCTACATATTGAAAGTGGGAGCAATTAGCTAGAGTAGCACCGTGCAGAGTATTGTAGACATAGAAATTTACAAAATACATATGGATCTGAATGTTGCAGACCCGTAGACTAAACTTCTCTCACAAGCAAAACATGATCACACCTTAGTACTCTTTGGGTGTTAATCACATAGCGATGTGAACTAGATTATTGACTCTAGTAAAACATTTTGGGTGTTGGTCACATGACGATGTGAACTATGAGTCTTAATTACATGGTGATGTGAACTATTAGTGTTAAATCACATGGCGACGTGAACTAGATTATTGGCTCTAGTGCAAGTGGGAGACTGAAGGAAATATGCCCTAGAGGCAATAATAAAGTTGTTATTTATATTTCCTTATATCATGATAAATGTTTATTATTCATGCTAGAATTGTATTAAACGGAAACTTAGTACATGTGTGAATACATAGACAAACAGAGTGTCACTAGTATGTCTCTACTTGACTAGCTCGTTGAATCAAAGATGGTTAAGTTTCCTAGCCATAGACATGAGTTGTCATTTGATTAACGGTGTCACATCATTAGAGAATGATGTGATTGACTTGACCCATTCCATTAGCTTAGCACTTGATCGTTTAGTTTGTTGCTATTGCCTTCTTCATGACTTATACATGTTCCTATGACTATGAGATTATGCAACTCCCGAATACCGGAGGAACACTTAGTGTGCTATCAAACGTCACAACGTAACTGGGTGATTATAAAGATGCTCTACATGTGTCTCTGATGGTGTTTGTTGGGTTGGCATAGATCGAGATTAGGATTTGTCACTTCGTGTTTCGGAGAGGTATCTCTGGGCCCTCCCGGTAATGCACATCAATATAAGCCTTGCAAGCAATGTGACTAATGAGTTAGTTGCGGGATGATGTATTACGGAACGAGTAAAGAGACTTGCCGGTAACGAGATTGAACTAGGTATTGAGATACCGACGATCGAATCTCGGGCAAGTAACATACCGATGACAAAGGGAACAACGTATGTTGTTATGCGGTTTGACCGATAAAGATCTTCGTAGAATATGTAGGAACCAATATGAGCATCCAGGTTCCGCTATTGGTTATTGACCGGAGATGAGTCTCGGTCATGTCTACATAGTTCTCGAACCCGTAGGGTCCGCACGCTTAACATTCGGTGACGATCGGTATTATGAGTTTATGTGTTTTGATGTACCGAAGGTTGTTCGGAGTCCCGGATGTGATCACAGACATGACGAGGAGTCTCGAAATGGTCGAGACATAAAGATTGATATATTGGATGACTATGTTTGGACTTCGGAATGGTTCCGGGTGAGTTCGGGCAATTACCGGAGTACCGGGGGGTTACTTGAACCCCCCGGGGAGTCTAATGGGCCATATGGGCCTTAGTGGAGAGAGAGAGAGAGAGAGAGAGAGAGGCGGCCAGGGCGGGCCGCGCGGCCCCTCTTCCTTGGGTCCGAATTGGACTAGGAAGGGGGGCGGCGCCCCCCTTTCCTTCTCCCTCTCTCCTCCTTCCTTCCTCTCCTACTCCAACTAGGGAAGGGGGAATCCTACTCCCGATGGGAGTAGGACTCCCCTTGGGGCGCGCCATGAGAGGGCCGGCCCTCCCCCTCCTCCACTCCTTTATATACGAGGGAAGGGGGCACCCCATAGACACACAAGTTGACAATTGTCTTAGCCGTGTGCGGTGCCCCCATCCACAGATTCCACCTCGGTCATATCGTTGTAGTGCTTAGGCGAAGCCCTGTGTCGGTAACTTCATCATCACCGTCATCATGCCGTCGTGCTGACGAAGCTCTCCCTCGACACTCAGCTGGATCAAGAGTTCGTGGGACGTCACCGAGCCGAACGTGTGCAGATCGCGGAGGTGCCGTACTTTCGGTACTAGGATCGGTCGGATCGTGAAGACTTACGACTACATCAACCGCGTTGTCATAACACTTCCGCTTTCGGTCTACGAGGGTACGTGGACAACACTCTCCCCTCTCGTTGCTATGCATCACCTAGATGGATCTTGCGTGCGTAGGATATTTTTTTTGAAATTGCTGCGTTCCCCAACACTCTCCACCATATGAGATGGTTCATGCTCCAAGGTACTCTATTAGTGAGCTATTATTGGTCTATTACATAACCAAAAGAGCCACTCGAAGCACGGCTTTCCGGGTAGGGTTGAGGATGACATCGTCCCACTGCCTCATCTCCCCGGTACATGTTCATGGCCGGCAAAGCAATCTCCAAGACCGATGCCAACTAGAGATATCGAAATAATGGGTTGCTCTCCAAGGCTGGTAAGCCCTCAAGAGTAACACAACTAGGTGACAGCAACACAGTGAATTGTTGTTATGCTAAAAAATATTTTGTAATCCATTACGAAAAACATCTAGAAAAGCAAAGAAAAATAGTTAGGGAAACAGAAAATTAGATTTTGAAAACTCAGATTATCATTATTCACCTCAGTGACAAACACAACCTTATTTATTGATATCTATGGGCATATTAGTTAGATGAGATAGCACTTTTCATCAGTGACTAAATATATTACTAAAACTACAACATACCCTCCTAACTAACTAACTTTCATGGTTTCATCAAACACGTGCACTCAACACAATTGTAATTATGTCGAGTAATCAATGCAAAACTCTTGGGTCTAAACGAATTAATGTTGACGTCCCACAACTATTATAACCAAGTCTTCCGTCAGTTTGTATCGTGATCCATGTTTTCTCTTAGAAGCATGCATCCATGAGACAACAGCAACAACATGCTGCAAGACTGGACATGAGAACATATAGCAGAAGTCAGGAATCAACTACCATAACAACAATATACTATAGCATCTGCAATGAACTGATGAACCAAAGTGCAAAAAAATGTTAATAAAAAAATCAAGAGGACGAATGTTCAAATTATTGTCTTAGCAAGTTTTATTGTCCGTGATATCCGATGTGTATGAAAAGGCATGAAACAAAAGGTAAATTAGAAGGTGTACATAAGGGAAAAGTTTAGTTGCTATGCAAACACATACAAGGACAAAAGGTGATGACATTGACCCACTAATTCTTGGTTTCATGATTGTTACAATAAAGTTTTGTAGCTCAAACCCTCCGCTAGTTCCACAATCTATTTTTCGGTGCTGCCTTTATAACAACGATGACTTCAAAGCTATATTTCACTTAAGTATGCATCGAAAAACTTTTTCCAAACACGTTTGTTAGCACGCAATAAGGTACTAGTTACTATTTTGTAACAACTTACCATATAGTCTTACTACTATGGTGGCAACTACTTCAAAACAAACTAATGAGTACAGCTTCAACATGATGTTCTAGGCAGGCTAGTATGCGCATCACCATCGCGGTGATACTACACCTGTTTACAAATTTGATCAATGTGTATGTTAATACATACAATAACATATTAAAGGAGTAGTTACCATGTCATTTCATCGCACCAACAAGGTGATAATTAAATACTAAAACACGATAATTACATTTCCAGCAAAGGGCATGGCAAATGTGTTGTTGTCATGGTAAATACACACAACATCAATGTTAGTACCATCTCTTGTAAGTGCATCACCATCGTGGTGATAACTAATACAACATCACCAGTGTCAACACTATGGTGGTGGGAATTTATTTCTACGAACGAGTGACTAGTTGATAGTGTTTGTATAGCACATCCTTATAACTTTGCACTTTCACTTTCACACTTGTGTTGAAGACTCGTGATCAGTGTCATAAACTAAGCAAGTAAGCTGAATTTCAATGCTTTAATATCAAAAAAGAGTGGCAACTTCATAAATCACCGGGTGGTAACTTTGTACGATGAACACAATATTATCAAAACATAGATATATTTTTTTCGAAAAGGAAAAAAACATAGATATATGATATCTAGTTTTGAATGTCTCATTGAAACAGAGCCAAATACATCACCGGTGCACAATTTATGAGTTGGATTTTTTTGAACTTAGAAACGGTATTTAATATTGTGATCTCACCAATTTTGCTTCTTATGTAAAGCATGTACATCAGTAGCAATAGAGGAAGCATTGCACCATATGACAATTGCACGCACGGTCGAGCAGTTAGTTGATCCTAAGATGCACAACAGTTATTCATACATCACCCCCCCCCCATTCGTTTCACTTTTATTTCACATATGAGTTTTGTCTTTAACATTCATTTTTCTTGTTGCGGATATTGTCTTCAACCTTCTTGATACCATATCAATATTGTTACATCCATCATGGGGTATATTTTTATATTAGATGTTGATATTTTTAACATAAATTTGGTGGAATTTTATAATGTTTGACTCAACCCAAAACTAATATCCAGAGTAAAAAAAAGAAGACCTACTCCCTCTACTCACAAATTACTAAACAGTAAAACGGAGCTACCTAGGAGCCTCCACAACGATTTAGGGCCCTTAACCGTCGGATCACACTCATGTACGCGCGGGATTGGCTGGGTCCTCAGTTGGTTTACGCTAATTAATTTTCCGTTTGTCCCGCTCATAGCATAGTTTTCTGGGCCGCTACTCCACAGAACGAGTTACAAGTTGTGTCAATAATCAGGCCGTAAGGCCCAAGAGGTCCAGGCAGCGGGAGCCTGGTTCCTATGGGCGTGTTTGGTTCCTGGGTAGTTTTAGGCTGCGGAGGATGCTGGGTGAGTGTGACTTGGTTGGATTGATGCAAGAATGAGCCGAGATAGTGTTTGGTGAACTTTGCATGATATGGATGTACGAGGTGAACTCGAGATGGCGCAGATAGCACTTGAAGAGGTTGTTGACGACACTTGGACAAGGCCACGGCGGCGCTTGACGAGCGCAGCCAAGAACGGCTACCCTTGAAGAGGCTGGCGGCAGAGCTTGGGCAAGGGCGGCACCGGCAATTGATGATGACGGCCAAGGACTGCGGCACTTTGACATGGCCGGCGCTGGCGCTTGGAGAGGGCGCGGTGGCGGCTCCAGATGGCGAGATCCGGCCTGCGGCGGTGGCTCCAGATGGCGAGATCCGGCTTGCGGCGACGCGAGGCATCAGGATCCGGCCTGCGGGGGCTTGTCGAGGGCGGCGGCGACGCTTGGTCGAGGATGGAGGCAGCGGAGCTTAGTCGAGGACGAGGGGACGAACGAGGACGGCGACGGACTTGGTGAAGGACGAACGACGGCGGCGGCGGCGCTAGGTCTAGGCGGCAGCGCTGGATAGAAGATAGAAAAAGAAGGGAACGAGCGAGGCAGCGAGCATGCACGCGAGCTACGCTCGAAACTTACGGGTGTGTTTGGTAGCATGTATGGACCTAGCCTAGTTGTTCTCCTCTCATACATGCTGAGTGTAAACATGTTGAGTCCATTCAGTTGCTGTTGTTTGGCGGCGATGTATACGCTGAGACATGCTGAGATGAGACTTTGTTTGGCAGGCTGCATGTGTTTAGACATGCTAAACAATTTCAAATTCTAATTTTTTGAATGATGAACAAAATTGAAACAAAATGAAAACAAATTTAAACATTTTTTGAAAATTTTAAAAAAGTTGAAATTTCTAAACATTTTTTTCAAAATTAATTAAAATTTTAAAATCTAAACATATTTTGAAAATTTGAAAATATTTGAAATTCTAAACTTCTGAATATTTTATATTTTTTTTGAAATTCTGGTTTTTTTCAAAATTCAAAAATATTTATTTTTCAAAATTCCGAACATTTTTTAAAATTTTAAAACATTTATTGAAAATTCAAACAAATTTTGAAATTCAGAACAATTTTTTGAAAATTTAAACAATTTTGAAATTTTAAACTTTTTTAAAAAATCGAAATTCTGAACTTTTTCAAAATTTGAACATTTTTTGAAATATAAACATATCTGAACGTGATCTGGTGGGTGGGGACGAGGGTCAGGGCCAGCATGGCTGCCTTCATGCACCCTGTTTGGGGTGCATGAGATGAGCATGGTTGAGGGCCCTTTTATGCATGAGATGGACATAGCTCAGGTGAGCCCATGCACCCTACCAAACAAGCAAAAGTGGGTCGGATTGGAAACTTTTGCCCTCATGCACCATCCATGCACCCTACCAAACACACCCTACGTTTCCCTCAGCCTGGCTGAGAGTCCTAATTTTGCATCCACCGGGCCAGGCTCAAAAGCCCATGCAGTGTACCAAACAACCAATTTTTGCATGATGAATGCGAGTCACATGCAGTGCAGCGAACCAAACACCGGCAAAAACGACAAATTTGACCTGTGGACAAAAAGAATTCACAAACTAAACTGTTGATGAAAAAATTTCACATAGCTGACCCTTTCATGTAGCGCCCGACGGCTAGGCGTCACACTACACTGTGCAGCGCCTAACTGACAGGCGCTACACACCTGACCAGCATCGCACACCGAACTGCCTGAAAATTGCTAAGTCAGTGTGCAATGCCTGAGAGCTAGGCGCTGCACTATATAGTGTAGCGCCTAGCGTTTAGGCGTTGCACTAGTGCATATGCGTTGGTGCCGCGCTATGCCTAGTCAAAGACACATGTGGGGTCAGGGGTGCAGTGCGAGTTAAAACTTCACGGATCTTTCGTGGCCAATTCGAGGTATTTCAACGGCACATGGATACAGAAGATCCAACTAGAGAAAAAGTTGATTCTTGACATGGACCTATCAGGAGTAGCCCATAGATAATAGCCAGAAACCCATGCATGCACTAGCTCGTAATAGTACTGCTTAATCTACTAGCCCATCACATATTCCGAGAATCAGAGCTACGATAACGCAACCCCTGCGCATATGCTTGATTGGCAACTAGTGCAGCGCCTAGGCACTAGGCGTTACACTGTGTAGTGTAGCGCCTAGCTCTCAGGCGTTGCACAGACTTAGCAATTTTCAGACAGTTTGGTATGCGATGCTGGTCAGGCGTGCACCGCGTGTCAGTTAGGCACTGCATAGTGTAGTGTGACGCCTTACTGTCGGGCGCTACACAAAAAAGTCAGCTATGTGAAATTTTTTCATCAACAGTTCAATTTGTGAATTCTTTTCGTCTACAGGTTAAATTTGTTGTTTTTGCCCCAAACACCCCTATGTATATATCCCGTTAACAGGCCTAAAAAATGTCGCCAACTCTATTCCCTGTTCCTCGGCGCCTCGCCACCGCGTCCTGGCAGCGAGCTTCTACTGCACGTGTGCCTTGGTGGTGCCCTCTCTCGCCCCCTACTCTTCCTTCGCTGGTTCTCTAGCCTAAAGCCTCAAGAGCGCTCAGATATATTCCCTGCTGGCTGCTGCAGCTGATTGTTGTGCTCTTTTCCATTCGCCTCTCATTAGGGCAATTTAGCTTCCTTGTTCATCTCTCAACTATGCTTCGGTGCAATAAAAACATCTGTTGTTGTTACTGGAAACATTGCAGGAGCAAATAGGCATCTCTAAGACACTGAATTTGGGACAGCTCCAAGGATCACTTCATATTCGGCTGTTGTGTCATTTCTTCTTCCCTTTCTCCATTGCTTACCTTACTTTAGCTAGCTTTCCCTCCTTTAGTCAGCCTTGCCATTCTTTGGCCTCATCGTTTTGTTTTTGTTTTGATTCAATTCAGTTCCTGATGCATTTTTATACTGTATGAGTGAGCACTTCTTAAACAAGTATATCTTCCTCTAAATAGATGTCGTCTTGTTTGTCACAACTCAACCTTTACCTTTTCTTATTACATGTTAATAATTAATTGAAAATGTAATGAAACCGAAGTATATTGGCTAGCAAATTCACTTGAAGAAGCCATGAAACTAGCAAAGTTTGAACATACAGGTTTTGGCTATCCTTTGGAGTTCAAGTGTGCTCTATCTCCACAATGCTTTGTCTAATTTACACAGTCATGCAATATTTTGAAATTGTTCATCTTGTAATTAATTTCTGGGGTGGGCAAATCATTATATTAGTACTGCCAAGTGCCAAGTATTTTTGGACTATTTATGATGCCACTATTTTACTACTATGGTTTTTTGGTAATAATGCACCTTCAATTCATGTTTAACAAATATATGTGTTGTCAAGATTTTATTATATATATCTTTTGTTATTTTCTCAATATGAACGAGCGCGGCAACGCGCGCCTTAATGATCTAGTATAAGATGTTTTAGCTTGTATCTTCCTAAACTGAATGTATATAGACACATTTTAATGTGTTTGTTCACTCATATCGTACGTTGTCTACATTGAAATATCCAAAACATCTTATGTTCATGAACGGAGTTATTATTTGGCTAGTTTCTACTCCCTCTGTTCCCAAATACTCCCATCGTCCGAAAATACTTGTCATCAAAATGGATAAAAAGAGATGTATTTAGAACTAAAATACGTCTATATACATCCCCTTTTATTCATTTTGATGACAAGTATTTCCGGACGGAGGGAGTATTTATCTTTTTAGAGATTTCAACAAGTGACTACATATGAAGCAAATGAGTGAATCTATACTCTAAAATATGTCTACATGCATCTGTATGTTGTGTTCCTTTGAAATGTTTAGAAAGACAAATATTTAGGAACGGAGAGAGTAATTACTAATGTATGTTGATAAGGGGGCAGTGTTGGCTAATTAATGGCGTCCTAGTTGGTCATCTCGCATACACGTATGGTCTGCATATGCGTGACAGACCCAGACGTGTTCCCGTCTCGAAGGTAGCACATCGTGACCCCGTTTTCCCGGTACCTCGTGCCCATCCATTTACCATTTCTGTTCTGCCGTTTCCTGACAGTCGACACCATGCAATCACCATCTGAATTCTTAACTCTAGTCGCAGTTTTGAAGCTGTCAACCGATGACGATGTGAGTTGAGGTGAGGTTGCGGGTACGTACCATCCCTGGGCGAAGGACGGGCCCTCGTGCCGGTGCGGCGGGGGCGGTGGAGGCTGCGCGTACGGCGGGTACCCGTAGGGCTGCGCGTACTGGTGCGCCGGGTAAGCCATCGGCGGCGGGTACGGCTGGACCGGCGGCGGCGGGTACGGCTGGACCGGCGGCGGCGGGTACGGTTGGCCAGCCGGCGACGGGTACGGCTGGCCGGGCGGCAGTGGCGCGTACTGCTCGCGGTTCTGCTGCTGCGGCGGCGACGGCGGGTACGGCTGGTTCGGCGGAGGAGGGTACGGCTGGTTCGGCGGCGACGGCGGGTACGGCTGGTTCGGCGCAGGAGGGTACGGCTGGTTCGGCGGCGACGGAGGGTACGGCTGGTTCTGCGGCGACGGCGGGTACGGCTGGCCCGGCGGCGTCGGGTACGGCTGGTGCTGGTGCTGGCTCTCCTCGACGCCGGTCTTGGCGTACGGGTCCATCGGGTACCCTGATCCGCGACCACGTTTACATGTGTTAATGTCAGTAAGAATAACAAGAATCATCACAGTTATAAAATGCAAAAAAAATCGGAATAGATAAATCCTGAACGTTCGGAATTTAAGCATGTCATCCCGAACGTTTTTTTTATGGAATAGATAAATTTCCGCAGAAAAACGTATAACCGATTTCGTCCAAACTGTCGGTCGGCGACAGTTCGTTCATCTTTGGAATTAACAATGCAATGTCAACGAGATTTAGTCCGCGTGATTTTGATAGAATAAAGAACAGATCGGAGCATGCACTCACGACGGACAGTTGAAACGGTTAAAATTTAACGGGCTCTGACGAACACAATTGAAAACTTGGATGACGATGAAGATTAGCACGTCTCACCTTGCGGGGGCGGGGCGCCGACAGGGGCATGCGGGTTGTAGTAGCTCATCGGTCCTCAGAACTAGTCGATCCTTCCCGGCCGCGGCGACGACGACGACGAAGAAGTATTGTTTTCTGAACAAGAAGTGAAGAAAACGGAAGGAAATTGTGGTGCTTGATCCGGAAGAGGGGAGGCTGCCGGTTGTTGAGGGAGACGAGCAGACGAGGCCGGTCTGGAGGGAGGAAGCTGCGCAAGTGATGTGCTGCTACTCGCCTATTCTAGGGAGCATGCATTTGCATCCGGCCAGTACATGCAGACGAAGAGCACCATTTACGGTTGTTGTTTTATTTGATTTTGTTATAATCCATCAACCAAATTATCTGTTCAGGGTCTCGATCAAATCCTTTCTGACGGGGTCATCTCTCTCCTGTCCGGTCTAGCGGCAATGCCGGGAGCATCATTAGTTTCAGACGAGCGACCGGAGAATGCATGCAGCCTTGCACTGACATGGTTACATGACACCACAATGCCCAGGGGAGAACAAAACGAAACGATTCCAGCCGCGGCTAGGCAGGCCATAGCACCAGTGCTAGTTCCGATCAGTCCATCAGGTTAACGAGGCCAACGAATCTTTCGGCGCCTCTCGTGCCCCTGTACGTACAGTATCATACGCCGCGCCAGGAATTTTGCTCTCCGGGAGCTATCTATGCAGGCACTTTTCGTGTCGACTTCTCTTGTCTCGGAAGCTAGGCTACCGAGCTACTACACGCCTGCTGCAGTGCAGCGTCGCCCAGATGGATAGGCAGATACAGATACCAGCTGCAGTGCATGGGCATGGGTATCACGTCGCCGGTCAAGTTCGATCAGGTCAGGTCAGTCAGGTCGGGTCAGTCCCCAACCCATCTCCCACACGCATCCATCTGTCCATCCATGCATCGCCTGAAACACTGCCGAATCCCTCCCTGGCTTTGTCATGGAGCCGAGCTGATCAGCCCAGAGACCAGGCAGAGGCAGGCAGAGGAAACCGGGGCTTTCCCCTGCGGAGCGAGGGAGATCAGACTATCAGAGATCACGGTGCACGTGTTCGATGATAGTCTCTGCTACACGTGCATGATGGGCGCTCAGCGCTTGGACCGGCCGCTGTTCAGATGCCCGAACCAGCCTCTGACTGGAGATCAATTGAGCATCCCGATCTTTCTCGCTCGATCAAAAGAGATTGAGCCTCCCGATGCGTAATAATGTGGGAGGGCTCGCCGCCCGGGACGCTCGACCCACGGCTCGAGCAGTTTGATCGCGTGGTCATTTTACTTCTCGGGGACCAGTCAAAAGAGCGTAATATCATCTGTCACGTTACACACTTTTACAACCAGTGACCCATACTTGCGCAGTTACTAGTACCACTACTACCACTAGGCATCTGGAGCCGCAGCTACGCAACACGCCCCCCAGCTGGTACAGCCTGAGTACATTTTACACATACATACACACAGAGAGAGACGGAGCCGTGCGTCTGATCCGCGGTCGTGTACTCCGCTTCAGTCTCGCCCTTCCGCGATGCTCTGCAGGGCCGGCCGCCACTGCGGGCCGAGCCGCCTGCCGAGGGCCAGGCCGGGAGGCAGCAGCGACTCCAGGTCGCAGTCGTCGTCGTCGTCGTCGTCGAGGCCGGGCTCGGACGCCGCGACGCCATTGTTGTCGTTTGCTCCTGGCTTCGGCACGCGGCCGGAGGTCGGTCCAGCCGTGGCCTCCTTCTCCTCCTCCACCGACTGGCGCATGATCTGGATTTTGAGAGAAAAGGTTCAGGGTTGGTGACACGGCCGTTTCGGGGCATTAACTAGTTTGGACAGCGATGACGAGGACCGGCAGTTCAATTCGATGAAGATATTGATCTCCATCGACGGCGACCGAACGGATCACAGAAGATTTGGGCCGAGCCGGTGGTTGCAATGCATGTGCGAGTGAACATTCCGAAACTGGGAGAGATGCTAGCGCACCTTTGCGAGCGACCGGTCGGATTCCTCGCGCACGACGCCGGCGTCGGCGCCGCCGCCGCCGTTGCTGCCACGCCGGCGCCTGGGCTTGGCCGGCTTCGTGGGCGCGGCCACCTCGTCCTTGGCCTTGACCATGACGCGGCTGAGCTTGACGTGCCGCTTCGTCGCGAACTCCTTCAGCACCTCTGCTTGATCGATCGTGGCACAACACCAATCAATGGAGAAGATCCCGTTAGTTACACCTCTGTGGGAATAGAATAGGAAAGAGGATACTAGCAAATAATGGAGTACGGTGACACCTAGAGCGCCAACTCGGCCCAGAAAGTTATTACGGGTAAAGCTCCACTTAATCCGCCGCTCTAGTAGTCAAAAAACGGCATTTAATCGGACGGCGAGAGGCAGGAATCGCCCGTCGCAATCGAAGGCACGTACGCACGTACACGCGCAACAAGTTAACGCCGGGAAACATTTCGGCGCGGCGTCTCAACGCAAGCGATCGGAGGGGGCGGCGGGAGCTTGGAGGCGGTGGACGCGACGTACCTTCGAAGCTGACGAGGCGGTAGACGCGGCCGAGCAGGAGCGTGTCGTCGGGGCGGAGCAGCTTGAGGTGCTTCACGGGAGCGGCGCCACCGCCCTCGGAGGCGGTGTGCGGGGCGGTGATGACGGCGGCGACGTAGTGGCCCGGGTTGGCGGCCATGACCTCCCCGGCCGGGAGCGACCAGTAGGCCAGCTCCGTGCGGCCGCTGGCCGGGTGCTGGATCACCACCGCCGCCGCGTCGGCCGCCTGGCAGTTGCCCATGCCTGCGCACGCCGGCGTTTGTTCCCTTGTGCGTGTTGAGAGGCGAGGGGGAGAGGGGGGTCGGGGTGGGCGAGTGACCGTCGCAGGTGGCAGTGGCGACCGTTTTATAACAAGGCGGTTCTGCGCCCGGGTGGTGCCGTCGATGCCGATGGCTGCTGTAGCACGGTATGTACTTGGCCGCCTACTGCGGGAGAGAGATACGTGCGGCCGGCTAAGTGTGACCGAAGTTAATTATTAGGAGTATTTCTCTCCCACCCAGCGGGTCGACGCCTAACTCGACCGGGCCGGTGTGCCGAATTTAGCTACAATCCACGTTACTTGACCGTGCACGCATTAAGCGATGCAGGCCGGCGAATCCCCCGTTGCCTTTTTTTGGCTCTGGCGTGTGTGGGGTGGCCGGGTGCGGCTCGACCGGTCGAGGGGTGTGGTGGCACGAATGAGACAAACCGGGGAGAGTGACAAAACACTACGAAATAGTAGGGGGGGGGGGGGGGGGTGGGTTTGGTGGTCTACCAAAAATGGTAAGCGTACAAAAATGATGAAAAATTGTCCTAAGTTAATGTCAAGTTTGCGAGAACGATGAATCTATGACATGTATATGTATGTATAGATAGAAGGGGGACTGCTAGAAAAGTGTGGAATGGCGAACCAACATGTGGTTCGATGGTTAGAGTGACTGTGGTATCCGCAGCCCACCAGGGTTTAAATCCTGATGCTCGCATTTATTACTGAATTTATTTTAGAATTTCTGGCGATGCGCATTCAGTGGAGGAGACGTTTCCGTCGACGATGAGGCGCATGCGGTGGTAAATCTCAAGATGATATGCCGACTCAGTCTTTCGAATGTGCTCATAGGGATAGGGTGTGCGTGTGTGTGCCACGTGTAAATCTCACTAGGACATACTCCCTCCCTTCTGAATTAATTGTCTTAGATTTGTCTAGACATTGATGCACACATAATTTGGGACGAAGGTAATACTTTATCATGTGAGCTACGCACACAAATTTGTTGTTTGTAATAGCAAAAAATGTGTTTACTGTTTGCTATTTTCAAATCTACGTATTTGTCTTTTTGTATATGCACATATAGAAACATGTTTTAAATTAAAATGTATAGGTACCTCGATCATATCTTTATGTACATGTTTTTATTTTTCAAAAATTTGTGACGTTTCTCTCATCGCTATTCCATTGGCATGAATGTTGGAGTGTAATTGGACAGTTTTTAGTGATGCCATCAAAATAGTTATTCTCGGTCGCTTTAGAAAGAGCGAACTGGACAACCGAATATGCGTCTTGTTCGTATGAAATCATCTGTTTGTAATGTTTGCATACATCCTTGATTCTTCTAATATTGTAGAAGATAAAGGGCATGTATAGGTATGTTGTATTTATGAGAATAAATATATATTGTCTTTTGCCAGGTCGAATTTCTCTGAGATTTCCTAATGTCGAATTCGAAGCTATGAGTTGTGTGATGCCTCTGTGTTAAAACTCGTGGAGGGTTCGAGTGAGTAAAGATTTGATCCGATATCAAGCCACGGATATGTCAATTTGTTTATCAACAGAATAATGTGCAGCAACTTTCAGGATAGGAAATCTCATTTTTAGTATGCCGATAATTCTCTCTATATGATTCCGAAGTTGAGCATGACGAAGGTTGAACAATTCCTTGTAATTTTGTGGCCTTTGACGTACTTCTCCTTGTTCTTTTAGATGATACCTAGTACCACGGTATGGAGCAAGAAATTGGGGTGTGTTTGCATAACCAGCATCAACAAGGTAAAAGTTACCATGAGGTACATGAAAACCATGATTTAGTGCATCTTGTAGAACTCTTGCATCAGAAGCTGATCCTTCCCACCCAGCATGTACATGCACAAATTTTAAGTCGAAGTCACAAGCAACCATGACATTTTGTGAGAGCGTTTGCTTCCTGTTCCCGTATGGTTCTTGTTGGCCTGGTGATAGGAACATAGGAATATGGGTTCCGTGTATAGCACCAATGCAATTCTGCACAAACAAAATATGATATCTCTATGTTATTACCTTGCGCTGAATTAATTAAAAAATATTTGATCTAAATTGTACATACTCATACCTGAAAGAAAGGGTAAAATTGTGGTTTGCTCAAGATTGGATGTGGGTTGAGGGAAGGTGGACGTATATAGACATTTGTGAGCCGTGTGATCGCATCAAGCACTAATCCAAATCGCCGGCTTATTGTTTCTGCACTATGCTGAAACCAATCCTGTAGGGTTTCATTTGTTGCATTTTTGGATACTGCATACAAAAATATTGCCACTTGCTCTTCTACTGCTAGTACTTTTGAATCAGCAAGGAGTTTTTTCTCACGCAGCTTGTCAACAAGTGCTTGAAAAATGTCCACTTCCATGCGGAAAGTCCTTTTGCATAAGCTTTCATGCCCTGTTAAACTCTCTTGAACACGCCAAGCCCCCGAAAGTTTTGATGTATGCATTGGTTTCTTACTAGAAGAAGATTGTGATGCATCTTCTAAAGTAGGAAGTACAAAATGAATAAATTCATAGTCACTTTCTGATCTACGACGGTAGCTTGGATTCATGGTGTGCAGCAACAAATGAGCCAAATATGCTGAAAAGGAGTTGAATGAAACAGTAAAAAATTATGTGATTGTGATATATTGAATAGCATGGAAGTATGATTTTGCTATAGGAGATAAGCACTAACCTTGTTGGTTTCTTCAGCAAGGGGAAGATGAAAGCATAGAGCACAGGCAGCAAGGGGAAGATGAAAGAATAGAGCACAGGCAGCAAATGCTGTGAGCAGGGAAAAGAGCTATCCATTGTAGAGAGTAGCATCAGGTTATATAGGCACTTGCTGCTAACGGCTACTTCAGGCAGTTGACTGCACTAGCCGTTGGAAGTTTGAAAAACATCAGACTTACAAATAGAAATAAAAATACTTTATTGTAAAAGATTCCTGTACGTCTCCTATGATGCAGCCAAAGACACTTTGTTACCAGTTCCTCTGGATTTGCATTCCATAGGATTGGCTATGTCATGGCAGTCAAATCCTCCATTTTCCCTATTCCTTTGTTTTGCAAATCCCGTGATCCAAAGAAGCCTTTATATGGTGATACGATGCACCGGTCTATTCTAGACCACTAGATCACGTTCAGTGGGACAGGATGCATGCACATGAGTTGGCCAGCAACCCCACTTTCAAATATGCAAAAAACACCCCAAATTATGTTCTTAATTGAACGTGAGGCCTTTTCGTATACTAGTCTACCAGCTGCACTTCCGTTGATCGCTCGAAAAATGCCTTAGTTTCAATGTGCGAACAAACACACACACGCACGCACGCGCACACACGCACGCACACTCAAATCCAGAGTTCCTCTCAAGTCTTGTTATTGGGCCATCTCCTTGTTATGTTGTTATATTGATAAAAGTTAAACAAAATAAATTATATTATATTGTGCCATCTTCACATTTTGTTGTTATATTGTCCGACAAAGTAACCAAAAAATTCAGTTTATCAACATAAGAGAATTTATTTTGTTGCACTTTATCAATAATTGAAAAATAGTACTTTTATAGATTATCATAACTGAAAGTAATACAAAAAATCAAAAAATACAAGAGAATAAGTATGAAAATTGACAGACTGAACATACCAATCTAGTCTGTTATTGTTCATGGACATTTTTTTATTTTTATTATATTACTTTCAATGATGAAAATCTATAAAAGTACTAATTTTAATTTGTGTGGTTTTTTTAATTTGTGTTTTTTTTCATTTGTGTGGTTGGTCTTAAAAAATTCCATGTTTGTTCTAGTCCTTACAATTTTAAAAAACTGATGCAGCTAGACAAATGACCCATATATGTTTCTTTGGTTCCACTAAAGCTAATTGAGTTTTTTGGAGAACATGCGAACAAGCATTTGCATTATCTTTTTTTCTGCTGGTAACATTTGCATTTATCTTGAAGAGGAGCGGAATCTATTTGAGTGAATACTTTGTTTCAATAAAATGCACCATCTCATAGAGAGGGCCGTTTTGGCATTCGAAAGCATATGCTCCTGATTTTTAAAATGTGTTTTAAATGTATTTTGAAATATCAGAAAATTCGGATAAAATGTTTCGCACGCACATCTCGACATTCTACATTCTCGCAAAGTCGTTTCGCGAAAAACCGACTTTTGTGTCGCATGTGAAAATAAACAAAATTAAGTGTTTTAAAATGGCTTTTTCACAAGGCATCCTTTTGTATTTTTTACACAAGCCATAAAAATTGTCGGTTTTCCGTGAAACTTGGCATGTACACATAGAATATCGAGATGTACGGGTCAAATTTTCTGACATCTTTTTTTTGTTGGAAAAGCTTTTTCCCGTGGCAGGAACATATGCTCCAATGTGCCAAAGTGGATTCCGCATCTCAGATATGCTGTTAAATAAATAATGGACAAGTCCGAGGAAATCTAGACATCTTTTCTTCTTATTGCTTCAAGCCTCACACTCAGTTAAGAGAAAATCAAGGGTGTTGCTTGAATATTTCCCGATGGAGGAGTTGGGCATCACATGCACATTCATCCTGTCCCTCCGAGCATGATCTAATGGTGCATGATAGAGTGGAGCACCGCATCACCTGATACTTTCTCTGCCCACGGTCTAGTCTAGCTGATTTCCACAGTTCGAGCTCCGCTCTTAAAAGTGCAATGATGTTAGCCACGGTGGAGGCTGAGTGGTCGAAAACCCCGCTGTTCCGCTCTAGCTAGATGAAGCAAAGTGTTGCAGCAATGATTGTGTTAACTTCCATGCGGTTCGCCGAGCTGACGGACGAAGCGACGGATGGCCACCAATCCTGAAGACCTTGCAGTCCCGTCAGAGTGAAACAATGTAGGCGAAGTGGCAGGAGGGTGTGGTACCACACCTCTCGTGAGAACGAGCAGCCTAGAAACATGTGGGTGGAATCCTCGTCGACCTGGCAGCATAACTGGCACTGCGTGGTGTTTGGGAGTCCGCGATGCGACAGGCGATCGGCAGTCTATAGCCGGTTCATACCGCTAGCCAGGTGAAAATCTTCCCCTCGAGGGGAGCCCATGAATGCCAGATTTCCGTCGCGTAATGAGCGAACCCGCGCCCGAAAAAGAAGACCCGGTAAGTGTCACGTGAGGAGTAGGATCATCATGCTACCAACTTCCAAGCAAAGGTATCCGAGTTTGCAGAGAGGGGAAAATATCAGGTGCTACGGGAGCACCTAAGATTAGGTGCTCCAAGAGCTTCTCGGCCATTGGATCTGAAATCCAACGGTCACCTACAGATGCGCTAGACCCGATTTACAATACTAAATTTCTGGGGTTTTCTGAATAAAAGCGTGAGCTCTTTCCTCGGCCATCGGATCTCAGATCTAACGGTTGAAAAGCTCTTGGAGCACCTAATCTTAGGTGCTCCCGTAGCACCAGATATCCTCCCGCTTGCAGAGAGCTGGTAGTGGCCTAGCGCCTCCCAAAGGTCAAGGAACTCTGCAATGGCCGGGACAGAGGGCTGATAGACTGGAGCCAGGTGTGGCCTCGAAGCGTGTTGGCGACACACAGACCACGAGTCGCAGGTCAGACAAAGCCCATAAGGTTGGGGGCAAGCTGCTCGACGCTTTGTCCATTGATCCATCGATCCATTCAGAAATTTAGAGCATGATTGGTTTGATGCCAAAAGTTGGCATGCCAATATTTGGCAAATGCCAAATGTTGGCTAGTGATTGGTTGGCTACCAACTTTTCTTCTCAACCTCATAAAAAGTTGCCAACATTTGATAAATTTTGATTTTGCCAAATATTGGCAATGACAATTGTTGGCATCAAACCAATTATGTTCTTAGCCTCTGTCCATCCCCAAGGGAGCAGTGCATGGCCGCGCGAGCAAGGTGTAGGGTTTCGGGGCGCACGACATAGGAAGACCGTGCCAAGGTTTCTCCAAGCCCATCTTCTCGAACCAGAGTCATCGCATGCGCAAGGATTAGTTACGTAGCCTGAGATTCAGCACGCCAAGGTCGCCGTAAGGCTTTGGAAGGCACAAAATGTGCCTAGCCACCAGGCAGCACCCACCCTTTGCGTCCTCGACTCCACTCCAAAAGAAGCCACGGTGCAACTTGTCCACGCACTTGAAGAACCAGGATGGGAGGTCTAGGGACATCGTGTGGAAGATAAGGCATCGCCGAGAGCTTGGAGTTCACGAGGACTAGGCGACCCGCACGCCGGAGGAGCGAGGCACGCCATCCACTTAAAAGTAGTGTTCTGGGGACCTATACCTGACATGGTACTCTGTTGGTGATAAACAGAACTTTGCGGGTGATAAAACAATACACCTCAGGACGTGTGTGCGAGAAAGATGGGTCATGACTTCTATCTTGAGATGAAAATGAACGGCATCTGTGTCTGGAATAGTTCTAACAAAAAAAATCCCGTATACATCGCTGGCACAACAAGCTATCCCATAATCAGCGTCATAGATGTGTGTAGATTAAAATATGATTAGTGAGAGGATTGTTGGTGTTACCTAGAGAAACTAGGGTGTATGAATGTGTTTACTGCAAACGTCTGCATGATTCTTTTATGCACTTCTACCTCCGTCTCTTAGTACCTCTTAAACATGCTGATATTTCTTGAGGATCCCACTTTATCATGCGCCGTGTTGGCGCACCCTCGACAATTTTGCCATGATGTATGTATAGGTGTCATGGAGTATATGCAATTACATGATATGATATAAACAATTTACCCTAGGAATAATTTTGTTTTATAGAAAAACTTAGCCAGGTGTGAAACCTAGTGCTTGTCATCTATATAAAACAAACAAAACAATAAAAAGTGAAACAAAACATATATGGGCACAATTTTTCCATGTTCGTGTATTATAGTGAAATATGTATTTTCTTCTTCTAATTTTCCATGTGGTGAGTTAAACTTTTTCCTACAAGTTATCGTGTGATGATTACAAAATTCCCAGCAACTTTGGCATGTTTTCCTTGATATATAAAACATTTCCCATCATAGCTGCCATGGACCATGACAAATTTTGAACTCTTCATGTTTTCTTGTACAATACCATGGACCTTTATCTTGCATATGTTTTTTTCTGCATTGCACCATGAAAAAATTATTTTAAATAGCATGACCAATTTATTGAGTATAGCATGGCAATTATTTGAATGCAGCATTGCATTTTTACATTTAGATGTAGGTGGATTTTTTCACTGTGTCATGGACATGGCAATTTTTCTATTTTATATAGGTGGCTTTTAATCATGATCACGACAAACTTAATTTTCTGTCATTTTTTATCCCAATATCCATGTGTACGAATTTTCTTTTCTTTTTCACAATTGTTTTGAGATGGCAATTTATGGGCATGGCAAATTTTATGTGTTTTGTCCTATCAAATTTATGTAGATCAACTATAGATAATTATTTTTGTTTGTTCTCATGGCAATTTTTGACCTTTTTGTTCCTCTCAACCATGCGAATTTTATTATTAAGAGCATGCAAATTTTATTAAGGGCATGACTTGGCATTTTATTATTAAGAGCAAAAAAAATTAACTTTATGGTATGGAAATTTTATTAAGAAAATATACAACATGGCCATTTTGTTATTAAAAAAGTTATTTTAATGACATGAAAATTTTCTTAGTTCCATCATGGCAATTTTATTTGTTTTCATAACATTTCAATTTTTGCATCATAATCATCGAAGAAACTAAAAAGTTGTTGCCATGGCAACTTAATTTTTGTTGTCATGGCAACTCAAATTATACAACCACGACAACTTAAAATATTTCTTTTTTGTATATCTTTTTAGTGCACCATGACAAACTGCATGCATTTTTTTAATCACTATGCAAATTTGCCATGTATGATTTTTATTTTTCTGTAGTGGACCATGACAATGTTTTTTATATATTTTTTGGATTTAATATGGCATATTTTCTCCGTGTAGGCATTTTTTGTGGTTGAGCATGACAATTTCTTGTATGTATTTTATTTTTTGTAGTTTATCATGGCAATTTCCTGTATCTATTTTATTTTTTGTAGTTTATCATGGCAATTGCCTGTATGTATTTTATATTTTTTTAGAAAAACCTGTAACTTTATTCACACTCTAGCACGTTCGTACGGGCCACACATTAGCACGTACTATCGCGAGCCTTCTATTCGTTCGCACGCGTCAGCCGTTGCGATTGATCGATTCGTTCGCTCCAAGCTGGCTCCCGATCTGGTGATTGGGCGTTATGTGCGTCCATAAAAATTTGGTTCTATATTTAGCACTATGTGTGGTATTTTATCACAAAAATCTAGTCTTATTTAAAGTAAGAAATAATTTCCAATAAGCAGTAGAGTCTCCGACCTTAGCTAATTGTTCATACAGTAGCTGGAAAAATAAGTTCTTCCGCCGGCAAGCTCCGTCCTGGAATCTGGACCCACCTTTTCCTTTGACCAACGGATGGTGTCGAAATAAATGGTCACGGGTAGCCTAATCGACAGCCCCTGGCTCTTCCAAAAAATTATCAGGCCTTTGGGCCTTCAAGCACTCCAAGCATTGGACCACCTTCCCTGGCCGGCTACCTCTGAAGCCGACTCACGGAAGGCGTCCCAGCCTCAGCAACCTCCCCCCCCCCCCCCCGGATAACCACGGGGTGGCCGAATCCAGGAAGCCGGCCGTAAAGGATGCCGACTTCCTCGAAGCCGGCCCCGAAGAACGCCGACTCCAAGAAGCCGGCCAAGACCGCAACCACCAAAGCTGCGCCACATAATGGTGATAAGACGGGGTGTGGCCACAGTGCGGCCCACTACCCCCGAAGCCCGAGGCAGGCATGGCCACAGGACGCCGTACGGGACGGCCATCCCCCGTCCGGCTCGGCACTGTAGCCATGCTAGCCTCAGCGTCACCCACGGCAGACGCCGGTACGGCCCACGGGCGGCGGGCCCCTTCAGCCAGAGAGAGGCGCGGAGGCGGCCCGGCCTCCCCCAGTCGGCCAAGGGCGTAGCCGGCCCCCAGAAGTCGGCTACCCCCTCCCTCGAAGCATGTGCCACATTAAGGAGACAAGACGAGGTAAGGCTACAGTGAGAGCCCTCGAGGCGGCCCACTGTAGCCACGCTTACCTCAACGAAGCCCTCGTCATCAGGGGCGAGGCTACAGTAAGCAGCCGCCGACAAGATCCTAGGCGGTGGGGCCGGCCTGTCGACCAAGAGGCCGGCAGCCGGCGGGACCCACTAGTCGGCGGGCCCCAACAGCCGGCGAGCGTAGACACTGACGGCTGGGACCAGTGCCCAGCCGGATTACAATTGTACCCCCGGGGGTAGGCCTATATAAA
Organism: Triticum aestivum; assembly: GCF_018294505.1. Classification (NCBI taxonomy): domain Eukaryota; kingdom Viridiplantae; phylum Streptophyta; class Magnoliopsida; order Poales; family Poaceae; genus Triticum; species Triticum aestivum. The sequence continues at coordinate 430,634,468 of NC_057805.1, forward strand.
CCCCCCGGGGCACCCATGCAAAGTGTTGGCTTCTTAGCATTACACAGACACTATATAGAGAGGGAAGCAAGAGCTAGCCTTGTTCTTCTTCTCCCTTGAACCCAACAGCTCTAGGAGCGATTGTAGCTACTCTTTCCGATCTAGTGATCATGCAGAGACCCCGCAGAGCAGGACTAGGGGCGTTATCGACTACTCCACGGCTGTCAGCATAGCCAACGGCAATCGGCGCGTCGCCGTGAAGTACGTCCCCCTCATGCCGCAAGGCACGGCACGCACATGGCTCAACAGCCTCAAGCCCTACAGCATCAACAGTTGGCTGGACTTCACGGAAGTCTTCATCCGCAACTTCACCAGCACCTACAAGCGGCCTCCCAAGCCTCGCCAGCTCTCCCTCTGCGTCCAAGGGCCCAACGAGTCGACCCGCGACTACCTCACGCGGTGGGCCGAGCTCCGCAACTCCTGCGAGGGGGTGCACGAGGTTTAGGCCATCGAGTACTTCACCGCCGGGTGCCAAGAGGGCACCCTCCTCAAGCACCGACTCCTCTGCGACGAGCCGGCTACCCTCGACGAGTTGCTGGTCATCGCGGACAAGTACGCCACGGCCGACTCCTCGATGAAGACCGAGCTTCGAGTAGACGCCTCGGGGAAGGTGATTGCCCCGGCTCCCAACACGCCGGCTGGCGACCCCAATCGGCGCCCCTACCAGAATGATCACAAGCGCAAGGCCCCCATGCCGACTTCCACCAGTCGGCAGGTGGCCACAGTTGAAGATGAGCTGCCCGAAGAACGGCCCGTTCCCAAGAAGAAGGGCGGCAGGCCGGCTTGGCAGCCGGCTTTCTCTTACGAGCAGGCTCTTGACGCCCCCTGCAAGTTCCACAGCGGCGCGAAGCCGTCCAACCACACGACCCGAAAATGCCACTGGCTCACGCGAATCACCAAGGGCGAGGGGTTGTTGCCGCCTCCGCCTCCCGGTCCGCCGCCCCAGCCCCCCAGCAGCCGGCGGCTCGGCCGGCGGTCGGCGCCATCCAAGACGAATTCCCTGAAGAGCACGCCGCCTACGTCGTCTTCACCAGTCAAGCCGACGACAGCGTAGTCGGTGCCGACAGCATCAAGAAGTTAATGCAGTCGCCTCTAGCGCCCCCGAGTTCATGCACTGGTCAGAGAAGCCAATCAGCTGGAGCCAGGCCGACCACCCAGAGGTGATGCCCTCTCCTGGCTCCTATGCAATGGTCTTGGATGTCACCCTCGCGGCGGAGAGGCGAGCTGCCCGATTCTCCCGCGCCCTGATAGATGGCGGAAGCAGTATAAACATACTGTACCGCGATACCATGGAGAAGCTGAACATCAAGGCGAAACAGCTTATGCCGAGCCAGACCGTGTTCCATGGCATCGTCCCCGGCTTGTCTTGCTCCCCAATCGGCAAGATTAAAATGGATGTTCTCTTCGGAGATAAAAATCATTTCCGCTGGGAAGCGATCTGGTTCGAGGTAGTGGATTTGGAGAGCCCCTATCATGCTCTGCTTGGCCGACCTGCTCTGGCCAAATTTATGGCTGTGCCCCACTACGCCTACTTGAAGATGAAGATGCCGAGCTCAAAGGGATCATCACGGTAGCCGACGATTACAAGAAGTCCATCGAGTGTGCCATGGCCAGTAGCCGGCTGGCCGAGTCCCTCGTGGTGGCAGAAGAGAAGAAGATGCTGGAGTGGGTTGTGGCCATGGACGGCAAGCAGCCGGCCCTGTCCCCCAACCCCAAAGATTGTGATGCGCAGGGCTCCTTCCAGCCTGCCAAAGAAACGAAGAAGATACCTCTGGACCTGGAGAACCCGGAAAGGTTCACTGTCATTGGGGCGAACTTGGACAGTAAATAGGAAGGCGAGCTCGTCGACTTCCTCCGTGAGAATCAAGACATTTTTGCATGGTCCCCAAAGGACATGCCGGGTGTCCCGAAGGATTTCGCCGAGCACAAATTACATGTCCGCGCCGACGCGAAGCCGGTCAAGCAACCCCTCCGCCGACTGTCAGAAGAGAAGCGAAGAATCGTGGGAGAAGAGATAGCCCGGCTCCTTGTCGCTGGCTTTATCATGGAAGTGTTCTTTCCAGAGTGGCTTGCCAACCCAGTTCTGGTTCTGAAGAAGAATAACAAGTGGCGTATGTGTATAGACTACACCAGCCTGAACAAGGCCCGCCCAAAGGATCCGTTTGCTCTGCCACGGATTGACCAAGTGATAGACTCCACAGCCGGATGCGAGCTGTTGAGTTTTTTGGACGCCTATTCAGGGTACCATCAGATCAAGTTGGACCCAGCAGACCGCCTGAAGACTGCCTTCATCGCATCATTTGGAGCTTTCTGCTACCTGACTATGACGTTCGGCTTGAGAAATGCCGGCGCCACTTTTCAGCGTTGCATGCAGAAATGCCTCTTAAAACAACTCGGCAGAAATGCCCACGTCTATGTAGACGACATTGTGGTGAAGACAGAGAAGCGCGGTACCCTGCTGGAAGATCTCAAAGAAACATTCGCCAACTTGCGCCGATTCCAAATCAAGCTCAACCCCGAGAAGTGCGTGTTCGGAGTACCAGCCGGCCAGCTGCTAGGCTTCCTGGTCTCCGAACGCGGCATCGAGTGCAACCCCGTCAAGATCAAGGCTATCGAGAGGATGGAGATTCCCACCAAATTGCGAGATGTGCAGAAGTTCACCGGCTGCTTGGCGTCCCTGAATCGTTTTATCAGCCGACTAGGAGAGAAGGCTCTCCCCCTGTACCGACTCATGAAGAAGTCCACTCACTTCGAGTGGAATGACCAAGCCGACCAAGCCTTCCATGAGTTAAAGAAAATGCTGACCACTCCGCCTGTCCTGGCAGCGCCGACTGAAAAGGAGCCCATGCTCCTCTACATCGCTGCGACTAGCCGAGTAGTCAGTACTGTTGTTGTGGTCCAGCGCCCGGAAGAAGGCCGAGCCCAGCTAGTCCAGAGGCTGGTGTACTACCTAAGCGAAGTGCTATCCAGCTCAAAGCAGAACTACCCGCACTACCAGAAGATGTGCTATGGGGTATACTTCGCCGCCAAGAAACTGAAGCCCTACTTCCAAGAACACCCCATCACGGTCGTGTGCACCGCCCCGCTCGCCGAGATCATAGGCAGCCGGGATGCATCCGGCTGGGTGGCTAAATGGGCTATTGCACTGGCGCCCTACACGATCTTCTACCAACCCCGCACCGCCATCAAGTCCCAAGCGTTGGCCGACTTCCTCGTCGACTGGGCTGAGACCCAGTACCTACCGCCGGCTCCCGACTCTACCCATTGGCGGATGCACTTTGACGGGTCCAAGATGCGCACCGGCTTGGGAGCCGGCATCGTCCTCACCTCTCTGAAAGGCGACAGGCTCAAGTACACACTGCAGATCCACTTCCCCGCCTTCAACAACGTGGCCGAGTACGAGGCACTCGTACATGGGCTCCGGCTAGCCAAAGAGCTCGGCATACGCCGGATCCTGTGTTACGGCGACTCAGACTGGTGGTCCAGCAGTCGTTTGGTGACTGGGACGCCAAGGACGCGAACATGGCGAGCCATCGATTCCTCGTCGAGCAGATCAGCGGATACTTCGAAGGGTGCGAGTTCCTTCACGTGCCAAGGGCCGACAACGACCAAGCAGATGCCCTAGCACGGATCGGCTCCACCCGACAAGCCATACCGACTGGCATCTCCCTCCAGCGCCTCCTCAAGCCGTCCATCAAACCGTCTCCAGAGTCGGACTCCATCTTCGTACCGCCTGCGCCAGATGCAGCCGGATCCGACTGGAGGAACCCCGCAGGCGGCACGGAGACTTCGACAACTGGCCCGGGGACTACCGTAGTCGCACCCGGCCCGGGGACTTCAGAACCCGGCCCGGGGATTGCAGCAGTCGGCCCGGGGACTGCAACGACACAAGAAGCGGTGGCCGACTCCAATTCCACGCCACCCAACCCACCCACCCGAGTCATGGTGGCTACACTAACAGAAGAAGAAGTCACAGCTCCATCATGGGCCCAGCCCATCCTCAAGTTCCTAGTCAGCAGAGAGCTGCCGGCTGATGAGATCTCAGCAAGACTAGTGCAACGACGAGCCGCAGCATATGCAATAATCAACAGAAAGCTTGTGAAGCGCAGCGTCACTGGAGTCTTCCAGCGTTGTGTCGAGCCAGAAAAAGGAGTGGCAATCCTTAGGGATATCCACCAAGGCGAATGGGGCCACCACGCAGCCTCAAGATCACTGGTGGCCAAGGCTTTCCGCCATGGTTTCTTCTGGCCGACTGCCTTGGAGGATGCTAAAGAAATAGTCAAGAGCTGCAGAGGATGCCAAGTTTTTAGTTCCAGGCAACACGTGCCGGCTTCTGCACTCAAGACCATTCCCCTCACCTGGCCTTTTGCCATCTGGGGACTGGACATGGTGGGCCCCTTCAAGACAGCCCGCGGCGGCTTGACGCATCTACTTGTCACTGTGGACAAGTTCACAAAGTGGATCGAAGCAAAGCCGATCAAGAAGCTGAACGGGCCGACTGCCGTGACATTCATCACTGACATCACTACTCGGTACGGCGTGCCACATAGCATCATCACTGACAACGGCACGAACTTCGCCACAGGAGAACTGGCACGTTTCTGCGCGACGCAGGGCATCCGACTGGACTTAGCGTCCGTTGCCCACCCGCAGTCAAACGGCCAGGTCGAGCGAGCAAATGGACTCATCCTCTCCGGCATCAAGCCCCGACTGGTTGTACCACTGGAGCGATCAGCCGGCTGCTGGCTCGATGAGCTGCCGGCTGTCCTCTGGAGGCTGCGCACTACACCCAACAAGTCAACCGGCTTTACTCCATTCTTCCTTGTATATGGTGCCGAGGCTGTCATCCCAACAGACATCGAGTTCGACTCGCCTCGAATCACCATGTACACGGAGGCAGAGGCCAAGGAAGCAAGAGAAGACGGCGTCGACCTACTGAAAGAAGGTCGGCTGTTAGCACTCAGCCGGTCCGCCATCTACCAGCAAGGGCCGCGCCGCTACCACAACCGTAAGGTCAAGCCAAGATCCTTCCAAGAGGGCGACCTTGTGCTCCGGCTGATCCAGCGAACAGCCGGCCAGCACAAGCTCTCGGCCCCTTGGGAAGGCCCCTTCGTCATCAGCAAGGCACTAGGCAACGACTCCTACTACCTGATCGACGCGCAAAAACCAAGAGCACGCAAGAGAGACGACTCCGGCAAGGAGTCGGAGCGACCATGGAACGCAAACCTCCTGAGAAGATTTTACAGTTAAAAGCAGTATGTATCATGCTACCCTTTTGTATTAAGTACGAACCAACAGGCCCCCCGAACAGTACTCGGGGACTGCCTTTGTTTATCCATGAATGACGAGTGTCATACCCATGAATGTATTATTACATTTGATTTCTTGTTGGGCACCGGGTTCGACTAGTCGGCCCGGGAATGGCCGCCTTGAGCCATATTAAAAGTTCTACCTGGAGTCAGACAAGTAGTGTGCCGGCTCCCGAGTCCCCTCTTGTTAAAAGTCGCAGCTCAAAGAAACGACTGTCCGACTAGCAAGAGCCAAGGCAGAAAGGATGCCCACACAAAAACGGCTAAGGACCAACAAACTTATATAGCAAAAAGACGGCCTCCAACCACGCTTGCCGGCTGTCAGAACAGCCGTCTGGCCGGCTTCCTAAACACTTAGCTCTAGTCCAGCAAAGCTAGAGTACTTCCCCCCTCCCAATTGGCCAAGCACTCTCCAGCTACAGATTGCAGAGCAACTGTTTGACTGGGGAGGCGGCAACCAAGGAAGGGCGGCAAAGGAAACAGCAGAAGGATGAAAAGCAAAGTACTAGGAAAAGCCAAATGCATGCATAAGTTATATATACATATAAAGCCCCCAACAGGCTGGCTACGGACATAAGTTCGAATACACCCCCAGTGGGTGGAATTGTGCAGACTTAACAGAATATTGTGCCAAAAGTGACAAGACAGGAAAACAAAAGATGGCAGACTAGACTAGGGCGCGGTGCGGGAGCCAGGCTGGTCGGTGGAGACGGCGTCGCTGGCTGAAGGAGTGGCCGCCTAGCGGGTCTCGGCCTGGTCACCACCAATGGCAGGCGATGCACTCGCGCGCGACGTGGTGCTGGAGGCGCGGTCAGGCTGAGGCTGGTCGGCTGCTCAACAGCCGGCTCGGCGTCTTCACCCTCCTCCTCCTCCTCTTCGCCCTCGTCGCTGGAGTCGATCTCCTCCGCCGAGTCTTCACCGTCTGCCGGGTTCAGCCCGAACCACTCCTCCGGCTGGGCGACACCGTTGTCATCTACCTCGGGGGCGAATACGCTGGTGTCGGTGTAGTCGGCGATCGCCGAAGCCCGCCGGATGGTAGCCGGCCACGCCGGCTCCAGCTCCGTGTCGGCTTGCTGCCGCCAGGTAGCCAGCTGATCCAGGCTCAGGCCGGGATACCAGGCCTTGACGAACTCCAGCGCCCGCCTGGCGCCGGACCGAGCCGCCGAGGCCTTCCAGGCTTCGAAGCGGCCGACTGCCACCTCCAGCCAGTCGGCAGTTCGACTGGGGGTGCGAGGAACCACTTGGCCGGGCCAGAGGGCGGCCAATACTTGCGCCCCGGCACGCTGAAGCCGGCGGAGCAGTCGGTGAGCCGGCTGGATGCGGGCCTGGATCGCCAAGAGCTGCTCCTCCAGCGAACGGCCGGCGGTTGGCGAAATCTCGAAGCCAGCCAGCCTTCGCGCTTGGCGGCGGGCCTCGATGATCTGGTTGGCGGCGGTAGAATAGCCAGGGAAATACTCTGTGCAAGAAAGAAGAAGAAAAGAAGAGAAGAACACCAAGTCAGAAAACGAGCCAAAAGCGGCACACGGCAAGGACGAAGAAGTAGGCGGCTTACCGTCAACCAGATCTTCGATCTGACCATAGCCAGAGATCAGAGTTTGCCTTGCTTCAGCCCAGCTAGCCGCCTTCGTCTCGTACTCGGCCTGGAGGGCGGCTTCGCGGTCCTGCACCGCCTTCAGAGCCGCCTTGTGGCCGTCCTCCTGGTCGGCCAACTTCTTGGCCAGGTGGTCGCGTTGCTGCACCAAGGCGGCGAGCTCGGCATCCTTGGCACGAAGGGCAGTCTGAGACTCTCCCAGCTGTGCCCTCAGACCGGCGTTGGCCGCTGCAGAGACGGCAGAAAAAGAAAGAACAGTAAGAGGAAGTCGTCATGGAAGATCTGACCCGACTGCTCAGCAGTCGGCCCGAATCTCGGGGACTACACCTAGTGGGTGCGCTGACGCGCCACCATGTGAGATAAAGAACAAAGCACGTACCCCGGCTCTCAGTAAGGTCGGCGGTCTTCTGGGTCACCTCCCGAGCCTGGGAGTTGAAGGCGGCCGCATGAAGATTGTGGTAGTCCTGCAAAATAGACAGAAGATCGAAGTAAGAACAAGAATAGCAAAGCCAAATCCACTAAGAAGTTCCAAGCCGCCTGCTCAGCAGCCGACTCGGAACTCGGGGACTACACCCAGTGGGTGCGCTGACGCGCCCCCACGGAACAAATCAAGACCAAGAAGAAGCAAGATAAGAAGACTAACCCGGATGGCCGCCCGCGTCGCAAGGAACTCGTCGGTGTACTGCCTCAGTGCTGTAGCCTGAGCCTGGAGCCGGGTCCGGACGTCCTGCGCGGCCACGTTCATCACGGCCGTCCCTCCACCCGGCGTCCACCCCGAGGTAGCACTGGCCACCTCCACATCCTGGGCCGACGAGCTGGAGCCCGTGGCCGGCTGCGGCTCCGACGCGGCTTTCTGTGGCTCTGACGCAGCCTTCCCCGCGCGCCGGCTCGGCGGCATCCGGACCGCCAGCTCAGTCCTCGCGGCCGGCTCGCCCCCCGCCGACTGCGCAGGCGGCAGATCACGGCCGCCTTGAGCCGCCCCAGTCGGCGGGGTCGGCACTGGCGCCCTCTCCAGGATGACGACGTCGTCGTCCCTCTCCAGCCCTGGCTGGTCGCCGCCGGCTCCTTCTGGCGAGGGCTCCGGGGCCCCAGGCGCTGCGACGCGCAGTGGGGTGACCAACAAGGCTCCCTTCGCCGTCGCCGCAGCTGCAGCCTCCGCTTGGGCCTTGGCCGCGGCGTCGGCGCGCGCCTTCGCCGCCTCCTCCTCCTGCGCTGCCTGGGCGGCCGCCGCCTTCCGTGCCTCCGCCTCCCGCGCCTCCCGCTCCTCCCGCGCCTCCCGCACGTTCCGTTCTATCGCCTCCTGAAGGTCGGCACGGGGGTCCACGCGGCGAGTGGTGCTCCCAGACCCCCTCGGCGACTCGTCGACGGAGGCGGCAGCCGCCCGCTCAAGCGACAATGGAGCTCTGATTGTTTGGAGAAAAAGACAAGGATTCAGGAACCACTAGAGAAAAGAAAGAAAAAAAGTATACAAAAGAGTTCGAACTTACGCCGACACCGTCTGTGGTTGCTTCACCGTCTTGCGGAAGCGAGCCGCCTTCGCGGCCGCCTCCTCTCGCCTGGTCGCCGCCGCCCCGCCCCTGGGCTTCTTCGTCTGACTGCCGAACAAACCCTGGGCGGCGCGGCGCTTTTGCCCGCCGCCCCGAGCAGGCGGTGCAGCGGAGGAACCCGCGCCGCGTCCAGAGGCCGGCCGGCGGCGCGGGACGACTTCGGCCTCATCGTCGTCCGGCCAATCGTCGAAGGTGACTCCATGCCCGGAGCCGCCTGCTTCGCCGCCGGCTTGGCCACCACCCGGCTCGGTGTTGTCGTCCATAGCAGCCGCCCCCAAGTCAGGGTCCTCCAGGTCGTGCTGCGTACGGTCGGGGACGAATCGGCGCTCCGCATCCGACCCGCTGGCAGGCCGAAGGAGAGGACTCTGTCGAAGACAAGCCGACTAGTCAGAGTCGTCCAGAAGAACTCGGCGACAAAGCTAAGAGAAAAAAGAAGAGACAAGGAGAACATACCGTGGGCGGCGGATTGGCTCGGCTATATGGCTCCTTGCCGAACTGCCACTCTTCGGAGAGTTTGCAGTTCGCGAGGTAGTTCACCATATAGGCAACCTCCGTGTGCGGCATGTCCTTGGTGCACATCCGGCTCAGATCAAGCTGGCCGCTCATCTAACAGATCAGATGAGGGTGGCCCTGGAGCGGAAGTACCCGGCGCGTGATGAAGGCGGCTAGCAGGTCGGGCCCCGTCAAGCCCTCCGACTGGGTCATCGCTCGCACTCGGGCGACGGCTGCAGATCCAGCCGGCGTCAGAGTCACGGCCCGGTAGGACCACTGGGGCCGCCTGCCCTCCGGTGGGCCGGCTACGTAAGCCGGCAGGTTGACGTAGTCGCCCTGCGGGGCGATGCTCCTGACGTAGAAATACGACTTTTGCCATAGCTTCACCGACTGGATCTGCGTGATGATGGGGAAGGGGTTGTCGGCAGCCACCCTCCGCCCCGCGATGAAGGCGCCAGTCTGAGCCGGCACGCCCCGCGAGCGTGTGCCCAGCTTGGACTGGAAGAACTCCCCCCAGAGCTCGAGGATGGGGAGGACGCTGAGGTAGCCTTCGCACAGGGTGACGAAGGCAGACAGCAGCACCACAGCATTCGGGGTGAGGTGGTGCGGCTGGAGCTGGTAGAACTCGAGCCAAGAGCGGAAGAAGGCGCTCACGGGCAGGCCGATTCCGCGCAAGAAATGCGAGCGGAAGACCACCCGCTCGCCCTCCCGTGGCTCCGGCGTAAGCTCCTTCGCCGGCGCGAGACGGACCTCCACCTTGTCCGCGCTGGGCAGCCGCCGCGTCTTGCGGAGGAATTCGACATGATCTTCGTGGACGTTGGAGCCATCCCAATCCCCGCCATATTGCTCCGTGGCGGGAGGCATGGTGAAAACGAACGCGGCGGCGGAGGAACGAGTAGTGGAAGAGCGCGGCGGCGAGGCGCTGTTGCAAGAAACGGCAAGAGAAAGAAGATGGTGGAAGGGGGAGGAGCGTGCGAGAGCCTGCCGCTCTCCCTCTCCCCCTACTTATAGCCTCGCGAGGTGAAGCCGGGGAGGCCGGACGTGGGGTGGGACGTGGGATTAACTGCACCCACTCCCCCCACGCCTCGCGATTATTACGCCCTAAAGGCCTGCCGAAACTGCCGCAAGGAGACGTGTGGGCGGTTTCGAGCTGCAGAGAATCCGCGCCTGGGCCCGGGCGTGGACGTGGCGGGCCCCCGCCCTGCGGCGACGTCCCGTCGCGCGCGTGGGCTGGCAGGCTTTCTGGCCGAGAGAGGCCACGTGGTTCGCAGACGGCAAGTGGCCGGCCCGCGGCCCGATGCACGCACTGGCGAGCTCCCGCCCTCCGACTCCGGAGTTTTTGACCAAGGCGGCGCGCCTAACCAAAGCCGGCTCCCAGCTGCCGACTTGTCAAGATAGGAAGCTGACCGAGCTTCTCAACTCCTACCCTACCTCGAAGCCCAATCAGCTTCGGGGACTACTGTCGGAGTAAATGGCCACGGGTAGCCTAATCGACAGCCCCTGGCTCTTCCAAAAAATTATCAGGCCTTTGGGCCTTCAAGCACTCCAAGCATTGGACCACCTTCCCTGGCCGGCTACCTCTGAAGCCGACTCACGGAAGGCGGCCCAGCCTCAGCAACCTTCCCCCCCCCAAGGATAACCACGGGGTGGCCGACTCTAGGAAGCCGGCCGTAAAGGATGCCGACTTCCTCGAAGCCGGCCCCGAAGAACGCCGACTCCAAGAAGCTGGCCAAGACCGCAACCACCAAAGCTACGCCACATAACGGTGATAAGACGGGGTGTGGCCACGGTGCGGCCCACTACCCCCGAAGCCCGAGGCAGGCATGGCCACAGGACGCCGTACGGGACGGCCATCCCCCGTCCGGCTCGGCACTGTAGCCATGCTAGCCTTGGCGTCACCCACGGCAGACGCCGGTACAGCCCACGGGCGGCGGGCCCCTTCAGCCAGAGAGAGGCGCGGAGGCGGCCCGGCCTCCCCCAGTCGGCCAAGGGCATAGCCGGCCCCCAGAAGTCGGCTACCCCCTCCCTCGAAGCATGTGCCACATTAAGGAGACAAGACGAGGTAAGGCTACAGTGAGAGCCCTCGAGGCGGCCCACTGTAGCCACGCTTACCTCAACGAAGCCCTCGTCATCAGGGGCGAGGCTACAGTAAGCAGCCGCCGACAAGATCCTAGGCGGTGGGGCCGGCCTGTCGACCAAGAGGCCGGCAGCCGGCGGGACCCACTAGTCGGGGGGCCCCAACAGCCGGCGGAGAAGCCGGCGAGCGTAGACACTGACGGCTGGGACCAGTGCCCAGCCGGATTACAATTGTACCCCCGGGGGTAGGCCTATATAAACCCCCCGGGGCACCCATGCAAAGGGTTGGCTTCTTAGCATTACACAGACACTATATATTGAGGGAAGCAAGAGCTAGCCTTGTTCTTCTTCTCCCTTGAACCCAACAGCTCTAGGAGCGATTGTAGCTACTCTTTCCGATCTAGTGATCATGCGGAGACCCCGCAGAGCAGGACTAGGGGCGTTATCTCCTCGGAGAGCCCCGAACCTGGGTAAGATTCGCCGGCGTGCATGTCTTCGCCTCATCCCGTTTCCAGGCACCGGCGACGTCTTATTGGCACCCACAATGATAAGCCATCCGTTGGCATATGTCGCACCTACCACCCGACAGGTGGCGAAATCGGTAGACGTTACGGACTTGATTATATGTCACTTCTCTATATATGTTTAGCCAGCAACAAAACCTACAACTTTTGTCACCACAAACGAACGGTCCCGAGGAACGATTTTTTGGGGAGTGTCACTTCACCGTTCTAGGTCAAATCTCTTTGCTTGATCATTCTAGTGTGTGATTAAAAGAACACAAGTGTGTGCACGTGTTGCACGCGTGCAAGCTCATGTGTACCTTGTTCCATGGAATCACAGAAAATGTGTAAACCATTAATTATTACAAAAGGGATCAGCTATGTTTGGGTAGATTTGGATTGGCGTACTTGTTTTAGTCGGCATTCATAGCGGTTTAAGGACTTCTCGTCCCTTTGTGCTTGCTTCAATTTTAATCATCCCATCGAATGATTTTAGCGTCGAAATAGTAACTCATCGGTGGTATGAGAAACAGCAAAAGCGACTACTATAGTACTATACAGTAGTATAAAGTATACAGAGACATTTTCTTGTACTTTGGAGAAACTCCACTCCAATTCTGGGGATCTGTACCGGATATGGTACTTTGCTGGTGATAGACAGTACTTTGCGGGTGATGAAACAACACTTCATGACATATGCGCGAGAAATATGGGTCATGGCTTCTATCGTGAGATGAAAATGAACCATATCTGCGTCTAGAATAATTCTAGCAAAAAAATCCCGTAAAATTACATCGCTGGCACAACAAGCTATCCCACAACTACAATCAGCGTCATGGCTGCGTGTAGATTAATTAAGACATGATTAGTCAAGAGGACTGTTAGTAGTGTTATCTAGCCAAACAAGGGTGTAATGTGATGGCGCATGCAATGTGTTTACTGCGGCCGTCTCCATGATTCTTTTCTCTGCCTCCACCTGTGTCTGTTTGTACTCCCTCCGTTCCAAAATAGATAACCCAACTTTGTATTAATTTTAATATAAAGTTTGATCATCTATTTTGGAACGGAGGGTGTAGCTCTTAAACGGCCTGATATTTCGCATGCAATGTGTTGACGCACCCTCTCGCCGCCTAGATCCAGATCGGTCGCACCTCCTCGCGGGATGAGGTAGGCCCCACCTCCTTGATCGCTAGTAGGGAGGCGATCCCCCCACCACCACCGCCGGCCACCAGGCTTAGCCCAGTGGTATCCTACGGCGGGGACGGAGGGAGGAGCCCGGCGGCTAGGTTTTGGGGGCACCCGAGTCGCCCGGGGTGGGGGCGACGCGGGGTCTCGATCATTCTAGTGTGTGATTAAAAGAACACAAGTGTGTGCACGTGTTGCACGCATGCAAGCTCATGTGTACCTTGTTCCATGCAATCACAGAAAAAGGTTAAACCATTAATTATTACAAAAGGAACAAGCTATTTTTGGGTAGATTTGGATTGGCGTACGTCCCTTTGTGCTTGCTTCAATTTTAATCATCCCACCGAGTGATTTTAGCGTCGAAATAGTAACTCATCGGTCGTACGAGAAATAGCAAAAGCGACTAGTATACAGTAGTGTAAAGTATATAGAGACATTTTCTTGAGAACGGACGTTTGGCTCTCGGCCTTCATGGAGGCCTTCTTTTTGAAAATTTCAAAATTCAAACTTTTTGGTTTCAAAAAAATCTGAAAAAAACTGTGCAAGTAAACAAGGATGTTATGTGTATGTATGTAAAATTTCAGGATGAAATACGTTGAAATGTGACTTGTACAAAAAAGACAAATTCATGGCCTGGGGGATGAATAGTATCAGGTGTTAAAAAGCCTTAGAATTTTCTTTTTTGCGCAGCCCTCATTTCAACGTATTTTGCCCAGAAAATTTATACACATGTGTGTTATGCCTGCATATATATCTGTATCCCTTTTCAGAATTTTTTGGAACACAGAAAATATGAAATTCGATGAATTTTGAATTTTTCAAAACCGAGCTCCATGAAGCTCGGCCTCCAAAGGCAATATCCGCATTTTCTTGTACTTTGGAGAAACTCCACTCCACTTCTGGGGATCTGTACCGGATATGGTACGCTGCTGGTGATAGACAGTACTGTTGGGAATCGTAGCATAATTTTAAAAAAAAAATCCTACGCTCACCAAGATGCATCTATGGAGTATACTAGCAACGAGGGGAAAGGAGTGCATCTACATACCCTTGTAGATCGCGAGCGGAAGCGTTCCAATGAACGTGGATGACGGAGTCATACTCGCCGTGATTCAAATCACCGATGACCGAGTGCCGAACGGACGGCACCTCCGCGTTCAACACACGTACGGTGCAGCGATGTCTCCTCCTTCTTGATCCAGCAAGGGGGAAGGAGAGGTTGATGGAGATCCAGCAGCACGACGGCGTGGTGGTTGATGTAGCGGGATGCCGGCAGGGCTTCGCCGAGCTTCTACGAGAGAGAGAGAGAGGTGTAGCAGGGGAGGAGGGAGGCGCCCAAGGCTGTAATACTACTGCCCTCCCTCCCCCCCCCTTTATATAGGCCCCCTGGAAGGGGGGGCGGCGGCCAAACCCCATCTAGATGGGGGGGCGGCGGCCAAGGGGGTGCCTTGGCCCCCAAGGCAAGTGGGGCGCCCCCCCACCTTAGGGTTTCCAACCCTAGGCGCAGGGGGGAGGCCCATGGGGGGCGCCCAGCCCACTAGGGGCTGGTTCCCTTCCCACTTCAGCCCACGGGGCCCTCCGGGATAGGTGGCCCCACCCGGTGGACCCCCGGGACCCTTCCGGTGGTCCCGGTACAATACCGGTAACCCCCGAAACTTTCCCGGTGGCCGAAACTTGACTTCCTATATATAATTCTTTACCTCCGGACCATTCCGGAACTCCTCGTGACGTCCGGGATCTCATCCGGGACTCCGAACAACTTTCGGGTTTCCGCATACACATATCTCTACAACCCTAGCGTCACCGAACCTTAAGTGTGTAGACCCTACGGGTTCGGGAAACATGCAGACATGACCGAGACGCCTCTCCGGTCAATAACCAATAGCGGGATCTGGATACCCATGTTGGCTCCCACATGTTCCACGATGATCTCATCGGATGAACCACGATGTCGAGGATTCAATCAATCCCGTATACAATTCCCTTTGTCAATCGGTATGTTACTTGCCCGAGATTCGATCGTCGGTATCCCAATACCTTGTTCAATCTCGTTACCGGCAAGTCTCTTTACTCGTACCGCAATGCATGATCCCATGACTAACGCCTTAGTCACATTGAGCTCATTATGATGATGTATTACCGAGTGGGCCCAGAGATACCTCTCCGTCACACGGAGTGACAAATCCCAGTCTCGATCCGTGCCAACCCAACAGACACTTTCGGAGATACCCGTAGTGCACCTTTATAGTCACCCAGTTACGTTGTGACACCCAAAGCACTCCTACGGTATCCGGGAGTTGCACGATCTCATGGTTTAAGGAAAAGATACTTGACATTGGAAAAGCTCTAGCAAACGAAACTACACGATCTTTTATGCTATGCTTAGGATTGGGTCCTGTCCATCACATCATTCTCCTAATGATGTGATCCCGTTATC
This sequence comes from Triticum aestivum, assembly GCF_018294505.1. NCBI lineage: Eukaryota > Viridiplantae > Streptophyta > Magnoliopsida > Poales > Poaceae > Triticum > Triticum aestivum. The sequence goes on from NC_057805.1 coordinate 430,649,647, forward strand.
AATGACATCCAATGTCCATAGTCAGGAAACCATGACTATCTGTTGATCAACGAGCTAGTCAACAAGAGGCTTACTAGGGACACGTTGTGGCCTATGTATTCACACAAGTATTACGATTTCCGGACAATACAATTATAGCATGAACAATAGACAATTACCATGAACAAAGAAATATAATAATAACCATTTATTATTGCCTCTAGGGCATATTTCCAACAGTCTCCCACTTGCACTAGAGTCAATAATCTAGTTACATTGTGATGAATCGAACACCCATTGCGTCCTGGTGTTGATCATGTTTTGCTCTAGGGAGAGGTTTAGTCAACGGATCTGCTACATTCAGGTCCGTATGTACTTTACAAATATCTATGTCTCCATTTTGAACACTTTCACGAATGGAGTTGAAGCGACGCTTGATATGCCTGGTCTTCCTGTGAAACCTGGGCTCCTTCGCAAGAGCAATAGCTCTAGTGTTGTCACAGAAGAGAGTCATCGGGCCCGATGCATTGGGAATCACCCCTAGGTCGGTAATGAACTCCTTCATCCAGACTGCTTCCTGCGCTGCCTCCGAGGCTGCCATGTACTCCGCTTCACATGTAGATCCCGCCACGACGCTTTGCTTGCAACTGCACCAGCTTACTGCTCCTCCATTCAAAATATACACGTATCCAGTTTGTGACTTCGAGTCATCCAGATCTGTGTCGAAGCTAGCGTCGACGTAACCCTTTACGACGACCTCTTCGTCACCTCCATAAACGAGAAACATATCCTTAGTCCATTTCAGGTACTTTAGGATATTCTTGACCACTGTCCAGTGTTCCATGCCGGGATTACTTTGGTACCTCCCTACCAAACTTACGGCAAGGTTTACATCAGGTCTGGTACACAGCATGGCATACATAATAGACCCTATGGCCGAGGCATAGGGGATGACACTCATCTTTTCTATATCTTCTGCCGTGGTCGGGCATTGAGCCGTGCTCAATTGCACACCTTGCAATACAGGCAAGAACCCCTTCTTGGATTGATCCATATTGAACTTCTTCAATATCTTGTCAAGGTATGTACTTTGTGAAAGACCAATGAGGCGTCTTGATCTATCTCTATAGATCTTGATGCCTAATATATAAGCAGCTTCTCCAAGGTCCTTCATTGAAAAACACTTATTCAAATAGGCCTTTATACTTTCCAAGAATTCTATATCATTTCCCATCAATAGTATGTCATCCACATATAATAAGAGAAATGCTACAGAGCTCCCACTCACTTTCTTGTAAACACAGGCTTCTCCATAAGTCTGTGTAAACCCAAACGCTTTGATCATCTCATCAAAGCGAATGTTCCAACTCCGAGATGCTTGCACCAGCCCATAGATTGAGCGCTGGAGCTTGCATACTTTGTTAGCATTCTTAGGATCGACAAAACCTTCCGGCTGCATCATATACAACTCTTCCTTAAGGAAGCCGTTAAGGAATGCCGTTCTGACGTCCATCTGCCATATCTCATAATCATAGTATGCGGAAATTGCTAACATGATTCGGACGGACTTCAGCTTCGCTACGGGTGAGAAGGTTTCATCGTAGTCAACCCCTTGAACTTGTCGATAACCCTTAGCGACAAGTCGAGCCTTATAGATGGTCACGTTACCATCCGCGTCCGTCTTCTTCTTAAAGATCCATTTGTTTTCTATGGCTCGCCGACCATCGGGCAAGTCAGTCAAAGTCCATACTTCGTTTTCATACATGGATCCTATCTCGGATTTCATGGCTTCAAGCCATTTGTCGGAATCCGGGCCCGCCATCGCTTCTTCATAGTTCGAAGGTTCACCGTTGTCTAACAACATGATTTCCAGGACAGGGTTGCCGTACCACTCTGGTGCGGAACGTGTCCTTGTGGACCTACGAAGTTCAGTAGTAACTTGATCCGAAGCGTCATGATCATCATCATTAACTTCCTCCCCAGTCGGTGTAGGCACCACAGGAACATCTTCCCGCGCTGCGCTACTTTCTGGTTCGGAAGGGGTGACTATCACCTCATCAAGTTCCACTTTCCTCCCACTCAATTCTTTCGAGAGAAACTCCTTCTCCAGAAAGGACCCGTTCTTTGCAACGAAGATCTTGCCTTCGGATCTGAGGTAGAAGGTATACCCAATAGTTTCCTTAGGGTATCCTATGAAGACGCATTTTTCCGACTTGGGTTCGAGCTTTTCAGGTTGAAGTTTCTTGACATAAGCATCGCATCCCCAAACTTTTAGAAACGACAGCTTAGGTTTCTTCCCAAACCATAATTCATACGGTGTCGTCTCAACGGATTTCGACGGAGCCCTATTTAAAGTGAATGCGGCAGTCTCTAAAGCATAGCCCCAAAATGAGAGCGGTAAATCGGTAAGAGACATCATAGATCGCACCATATCCAATAGAGTGTGATTACGACGTTCGGACACACCATTTCTCTGAGGTGTTCCAGGCGGCGTGAGTTGTGAAACTATTCCACATTTCCTTAAGTGTGCACCAAACTCGTGACTTAAATATTCTCCACCACGATCTGATTGTAAGAATTTTATTTTCCTGTCACGTTGATTCTCAACCTCACTCTGAAATTCCTTGAACTTTTCAAAGGTTTCAGACTTGTGTTTCATTAGGTAGACATACCCATATCTACTTAAGACATCAGTGAGAGTGAGAACATAACGATATTCTACGCGAGCTTCAACACTCATTGGACCGCACACATCGGTATGTATGATTTCCAATAAGTTGGTTGCTCGCTCCATTGTTCCAGAGAACGGAGTCTTGGTCATCTTACCCATGAGGCATGGTTCGCACGTGTCAAATGATTCGTAATCAAGAGACTCCAAAAGTCCATCTGCATGGAGCTTCTTCATGCGCTTGACACCAATGTGACCAAGGCGGCAGTGCCACAAGTATGTGGGACTATCGTTATCAATTTTACATCTTTTGGTATTCACACTATGAATATGTGTAACATCACGTTCGAGATTCATCAAAAATAAACCATTGACCAGCGGGGCATGACCATAAAACATATCTCTCAAATAAATAGAACAACCATTATTCTCGGATTTAAATGAGTAGCCATCTCGAATTAAACGAGATCCAGATACAATGTTCATGCTCAAAGCTGGCACTAAATAACAATTATTGAGGTTTAAAACTAATCCCGTGGGTAGATGCAGAGGTAGCGTGCCGACGGCGATCACATCGACCTTGGAACCATTCCCGACGCGCATTGTCACCTCGTCCTTCGCCAGTCTCCGTTTATTCCGTAGTTCCTGTTTTGAGTTACAAATATGAGCAACCGCACCGGTATCAAATACCCAGGAGCTACTACGAGTACTGGTAAGGTACACATCAATTACATGTATATCACATATACCTTTGGTGTTGCTGGCCTTCTTTTCCGCTAAGTATTTGGGGCAGTTCCGCTTCCAGTGACCACTTCCCTTGCAATAAAAGCACTCAGTTTCAGGCTTGGGTCCATTTTTTGACTTCTTCCCGGCAACTGGCTTACCGGGCGCGGCAACTCCCTTGCCGTCCTTCTTGAAGTTCTTCTTACCCTTGCCCTTCTTGAACTTAGTGGTTTTATTCACCATCAACACTTGATGTTCTTTTCTGATCTCCACCTCCGCTGATTTCAGCATTGAATATATCTCAGGAATGGTCTTTTCCATCCCCTGCATATTGAAGTTCATCACAAAGCTCTTGTAGCTTGGTGGAAGCGACTGAAGGATTCTGTCAATGACCGCGTCATCTGGGAGATTAACTCCCAGCTGAGTCAAGCGGTTGTGCAACCCAGACATTCTGAGTATGTGCTCACTAACAGAACTATTCTCCTCCATTTTACAGCTGAAGAACTTGTCGGAGACTTCATATCTCTCGACCCGGGCATGAGCTTGGAAAACCAATTTCAGCTCCTCGAACATCTCATATGCCCCATGTTTCTCAAAACGCTTTTGGAGACCTGGTTCTAAGTTGTAAAGCATGCCGCACTGAACGAGGGAGTAATCATCAGCACGCTGCTGCCAAGCGTTCATAACGTCTTGGTTTTCTGGGATTGGTGCTTCACCTAGCGGCGCTTCTAGGACATAATCTTTCTTGGCTACTATGAGGATGATCCTCAGGTTCCGGACCCAGTCCGTATAGTTGTTGCCATCATCTTTCAGCTTGGTTTTCTCTAGGAACGCGTTGAAATTGAGGACAACGTTGGCCATTTGATCTACAAGACATAGTGTAAAGATTTTAGACTAAGTTCATGATAATTAAGTTCATATAATCAAATTATTCAATGAACTCCCACTCAGATAGACATCCCTCTAGTCATCTAAGTGAAACATGATCCGAGTTAACTAGGCCGTGTCCGATCATCACGTGAGACGGACTAGTCAAGATCGGTGAATATCTCCATGTTGATCGTATCTTCTATACGACTCATGCTCGACCTTTCGGTCCTCCGTGTTCCGAGGCCATGTCTGTACATGCTAGGCTCGTCAAGTCAACCTAAGTGTATTGCGTGTGTTTCGAGGCCATGTCTGTACATGCTAGGCTCATCAACACCCGTTGTATTCGAACGATAGAATCTATCACACCCGATCATCACGTGGTGCTTCGAAACAACGAACCTTCGCAACGGTGCACACTTAGGGGGAACACTTTTCTTGAAATTATCATAAGGGATCATCTTACTTACTACCGTCGTTCTAAGCAAATAAGATGCAAAAACATGATAAACATCACATGCAATCAAATAGTGACATGATATGGCCAATATCATCATGCTCCTTTGATCTCCATCTTCGGGGCACCATGATCATCTTCGTCACCGGCATGACACCATGATCTCCATCATCATGATCTCCATCATTGTGTCTTCATGAAGTCGTCACGCCAACGATTACTTCTACTTCTATGGCTAACGCGTTTAGCAACAAAGTAAAGTAATTTACATGGCGTTATTCAATGACACGCAGGTCATGCAAAATAATAAAGACAACTCCTATGGCTCCTGCCGGTTGTCATACTCATCGACATGCAAGTCGTGATTCCTATTACAAGAATATGATCAATCTCATACATCACATATATCATTCATCACATCTTCTGGCCATATCACATCACATAACACATGCTGCAAAAACAAGTTAGACGTCCTCTAATTGTTGTTGCAAGTTTTTACGTGGTTTGTAGGTTTCTAGCAAGAACGTTTCTTACCTACGTATGACCACAACGTGATTTGCCAATTTCTATTTACCCTTCATAAGGACCCTTTTCATCGAATCCGTTCCGACTAAAGTAGGAGAGACAGACACCCGCTAGCCACCTTATGCAACTAGTGCATGTCAGTCGGTGGAACCTGTCTCACGTAAGCGTACGTGTAAGGTCGGTCCGGGCCGCTTCATCCTACAATGCCGCCGAAACAAGAAACGACTAGTAGCGGCAAGAAGAATTGGCAACATCAACGCCCACAACTTCTTTGTGTTCTACTCGTGCATAGTAACTACGCATAGGCCTGGCTCATGATGCCACTGTTGGGAATCGTAGCATAATTTAAAAAAATTCCTACGCTCACCAAGATGCATCTATGGAGTATACTAGCAACGAGGGGAAAGGAGTGCATCTACATACCCTTGTAGATCGCGAGCGGAAGCGTTTCAATGAACGTGGATGACGGAGTCGTACTCGCCGTGATTCAAATCACCGATGACCGAGTGCCGAACGGACGGCACCTCCGCGTTCAACACACGTACGGTGCAGTGACGTCTCCTCCTTGTTGATCCAGCAAGGGGGAAGGAGAGGTTGATGGAGATCCAGCAGCACGACGGCGTGGTGGTGGATGTAGCGGGATGCCGGCAGGGCTTCGCCGAGCTTCTACGAGAGAGAGAGAGGTGTAGCAGGGGAGGAGGGAGGCGGCCAAGGCTGTAATACTACTGCCCTCCCTCCCCCCCCCTTTATATAGGCCCCCTGGGAGGGGGGCGCCGGCCAAACCCCATCTAGATGGGGCGGCGGCGGCCAAGGGGGTGCCTTGCCCCCCAAGGCAAGTGGGGCGCCCCCCACCCTAGGGTTTCCAACCCTAGGCGCAGGGGGAGGCCCATGGGGGGGCGCCCAGCCCACTAGGGGCTGGTTCCCTTCCCACTTCAGCCCACGGGGCCCTCCGGGATAGGTGGCCCCACCCGGTGGACCCCCGGGACCCTTCCGGTGGTCCCGGTACAATACCGGTAACCCCCGAAACTTTCCCAGTGGCCGAAACTTGACTTCCTATATATAATTCTTTACCTCCGGACCATTCCGGAACTCCTCGTGACGTCCGGGATCTCATCCGGGACTCCGAACAACTTTCGGGTTTCCGCATACACATATCTCTACAACCCTAGCGTCACCGAACCTTAAGTGTGTAGACCCTACGGGTTCGGGAAACATGCAGACATGATCGAGACGCCTCTCCGGTCAATAACCAACAGCGGGATCTGGATACCCATGTTGGCTCCCACATGTTCCACGATGATCTCATCGGATGAACCACGATGTCGAGGATTCAATCAATCCCGTATACAATTCCCTTTGTCAATCGGTATGTTACTTGCCCGAGATTCGATCGTCGGTATCCCAATACCTTGTTCAATCTCGTTACCGGCAAGTCTCTTTACTCGTACCGCAATGCATGATCCCGTGACTAACGCCTTAGTCACATTGAGCTCATTATGATGATGCATTACCGAGTGGGCCCAGAGATACCTCTCCGTCACACGGAGTGACAAATCCCAGTCTCGATCCGTGCCAACCCAACAGACACTTTCGGAGATACCCGTAGTGCACCTTTATAGTCACCCAGTTACGTTGTGACACCCAAAGCACTCCTACGGTATCCGGGAGTTGCACGATCTCATGGTTTAAGGAAAAGATACTTGACATTGGAAAAGCTCTAGCAAACGAAACTACACGATCTTTTACGCTATGCTTAGGATTGGGTCCTGTCCATCACATCATTCTCCTAATGATGTGATCCCGTTATCAATGACATCCAATGTCCATAGTCAGGAAACCATGACTATCTGTTGATCAACGAGCTAGTCAACTAGAGGCTTACTAGGGACACGTTGTGGTCTATGTATTCACACAAGTATTACGATTTCCGGACAATACAATTATAGCATGAACAATAGACAATTACCATGAACAAAGAAATATAATAATAACCATTTATTATTGCCTCTAGGGCATATTTCCAACAAGTACTTTGCGGGTGATGAAACAACACTTCATGACATATGCGCGAGAAATATGGGTCATGGCTTCTATCTTGAGACGAAAATGAACCATATCTGGGTTGAGTATATTGTTTATTAGGAAAGACGAGATAGACTAGGATTTGTTCTGGCTTATCTTGTACTCCCAGTAGATCATTGTACTCCTATATATATGCCCACGAGGCTCAAACAATACAACAACAATTTCACCAATCCTCTCTCTCCCTTCTAACATGGTATCAGTTTCCGGGTTCTAAACCCTAGCCGCCGCCGCTTCCGCACCCACGCGCCGCCCCTGGGGCGGTCGGCCTTGATGACCACCGCCGGGGGCCGCGCCGCCCGTACCTAGGGTTCGTCCGTCGGTCCTGTTGGCCGGCTGCCCTAGAGAGTCTTTTCCCTGAGCCCTTGCTCCGGGGTTTTCTCTCTCCCGCCGGTCATCTTGATCGTCGGTTTCTTTTTGGTTTTCCGATCTAATCTTGATTGGTTTGCGTCACCCACCGTCGCCGTCGACCCCGTGCGCCTCTACTCCAACCCCGGCGCGATCGGCCGGCTTCTTCACCGACCCGGCGGCCTCGCGCGTCGTCCGCGCGTCTGCCCGTCGGTCGCCACAACCCAGCGGCTTCGCGTCATGCGGCGGCCCTTCACCGCCGCCGTTCGCGCGTCGGCCCGCCCGTCGATCTACGCTGGCCGTCACCGCCCTGCTCCGACCGGGACTGCTGCATCACCCGACCCGGCGGCCTCGCGCCATGTGGTGGCCAATCATAGCCGCCCTGCCGCCCGCCGTCGCCGGCTTCATCTCGGACTCCGCCGCCACCCCGTCTCCACCGAGCGGCGTCCCCGACCTCGCGCGCGATCGGATTGATCACCCGCCCGCCGCCGCGATCCGCCTCATCTATGCCGTGCGACCGACCTAGCCCGTCGGTTGCGCGCGCCTCCGCAGGTCCCGTGAAGATCGTCCCCGAGTTCAGCGCGCCCTCCATCGATCGAGCAATGGGCTCCCGCTGCGTCGCCCCGTCGGGCCGCAGCGCCGCCGCCCCGTGGTTCTTCTCCCGGCTGCACCGACCCACGTCACCGCTGCGTCGCCCCTTCGGGCCGTAGTGCCGCGGCCCGCGGTCCACCACCGCCCCGAGGTCGTCCGCTCCAGGTCGTCCCCGTGGCCGCACCGACCCTCACGCCGCCGCTGCGCCGCCCCGTCGGGCCGTAGGGAGCGTGGCACGCGGTCCACGCCGCCGTCCCGAGGCCGTCCCCGCGGTTGCACCGACCCGCGCTCCTCCGCCGCGCCGCCCCTTCGGGCTGTCGCGCCGCGGCCCGCGGTCTCCGCCGCCGCCACGAGGTCTTCCCGCCGTCGCCCGGACCTGCCCGCCGCCGCTGCGTCGCCCCTTCGGGCCGTAGCGCCGCGGCCCGCGGTCCACTCCATCGTCACCGCGCGTCGACCTCCCGTGGTATGCGCCGCGCCGTTCTCCCTTGGCGCGGGAACGCCACCATCCGCGCCGGTCGTCGTCACATTGTCAGAGTTTTCCGCCTACTTCGAGCACCGCCGCCGCGCTCCTAACCAAGTCGCCGCCGCCGCTTTTCTTTGGCCGCCGCCCGTCCACTTCCTTCGTCTTCGTCCAGCACCAGCCCATCGTCAGCGTCACCGTCATCTACCCCGACTTCTCCAACATGGCGTACAGCTCGTGCAGGTCCTAGTCTCCGCATGCCCGGTGCTGGCAACACCGCGGCGTGCCTTCGTCCACGACGTGTCCCCGGGCCTGGCAAGCCTGGTGCGGCGCTTCGTCAACTTCGTCTTCGTCCGTCTACGCATGCCCGGTGCTGGCAACACCGGTGTGTGCCTTCGTCTACGATGTGTCCCCGGGCTCGGCAAACCCGCCGCGGCGCGTCGTCAACATCATCTTCTTCCCGGCGCACCACTACTTTGACACTTCTGCGCCTGTGACTAACTCGGCGCCTCCTTGCACCCGCGGCTCCACGGCGACTTCCTCGACACCGGCCACCCCGACTCGACATCGACCACGGCATTCTTCGCACGGCTACCTCGACCATGGCTCCACCACCCACGCTCTCGGCTACATCGACAAACGGCACAAAAGGGCTACCGCCTGCTTGAGCAACCTCGTCGGTTTCTACTCCAGCCACGACTCCGCGATGAATCGACCGTTACGACTGTGGGGGGTGTCCGTCGGCTTGCCTTCGGATTCTTCTCCAGTCTCACCGTCTACGTCGCTACCGTTGTGACTGCGGGGGATGTTGAGTATATTGTTTATTAGGAAAGACGAGATAGACTAGGATTTGTTCTGGCTTGTCTTGTACTCCAAGTAGATCATTGTACTCCTATATATATGCCCACGAGGATCAAGCAATACAACAACAATTTCACCAATCCTCTCTCTCCCTTCTAACACAAGAAGCCATCCCACAACTACAATCAGCGTCATGGCTGCGTGTAGATTAATCAATACTTGATTAGTCAAGAGGACTGTTAGTAGTGTTATCTAGCCAAACAAGGGTGTAATGTGACGGCGCATGCAATGTGTTTACTGCGGCCGTCTCCATGATTCTTTTCTCTGCCTCCACGTCCGTCTATTTGAAGCTCTAAAACGGGCTGATATACTTCTTGATGAAGCCACACCATCATGCACCACGTTGACGAGCACTCATATCATATATCGCCTTATGAAACCTGGTCGATCGTGTATGCAAGAACGGACGACCGGGCGACTGTTTGGCCCCGAGACAGTGAAAGTTGGTGGTGTGTCTGGAAACTGCGGTTCCTTCTGGGCCAAGAAGCACTACACGGTCCGTTTGTTAGCTCCATTTATTAATTCTGAGCCGGTTTGGCACCGCTGAGCGCTCTACTATTTCTGGACAGCTACCATATTTCTATTAATAGATCCGGGAGACCGTTGGATCGAAGAAGAAAAGCCCCCAGGACAGCTGATCAACCTCGGCTCTCGCCAATCCACGATTTCAGTTCGGCAATCAAGCCAACTTGGCCGTGCGTGTGGTACTAGTATGGGCGTACTCCACTAGCTAGCTCCGAGGGTTTTGGTTAAGAAAGCGAAGAGGCAACTTAATCGCATAGCTAGCTCATAAACAAAGTACTTAAGAAAGCGAAGAGGCAACAAAATCACATAGTACTAGAGTAGTTAGCTCGTAATTAATTCGATGAACCTGCGAAACCGAACGCACAAAATATTGCTCTTGCCTGTCTTGTCTGTCTTCTGCTGAGCAGACAGTTGGGCAGCATTGTACACTATTAACTCACTCCACCTCTCTAATTGACGAATTATGTTTTCCCGATAGAGTAAAAAATGGTACTGACTACATGCATGCACCGAACGCTGCTCCAACGGGAACCCGTAGCAAGCAACCAACCCGGACGATCCGATCTCCATCTCCCGGCCGGCCGCCTCCACGCACGGCGCGCGTACACCGCTAGCTACTAGTATTTCTTATCGGTGGTGGTTACCTCATTGCTTTCACCTCCGGAAGAGGCAGTTGGCTTTTCCGTGCTAAAGCGGCGGCCGCTAGGGACGCCAAGTCGATCGATCGATCGCCCCCCTGGAAAAGTGAAAGCGTCGGAGAGAACACCCCAAAGAAGTAATTTTCCGGGCGCGCGTCCGGGGAATCGGCCGATCCGTGGGTTGAGATGGCCGTGTCAACCATCAACCGGCGGCCACCTTGCGCTTGTCCCGTTGCCGCGCCCGCACACACCAACGGCGACGCATCGGGTGCATTGGCGCGCAAGCAACGGTGCCCGTCTCGGTTGCGTCTCCCGGCGAGCAGCAGCCTCCGTCGTCCATGGTAGCAGCAAGGGGACAAGGGAAAGGGTTCGCGGATGCACTTTCTTGTGCGTGAAGGGTGACGCGCACGCGGTGAAGGGCACAACACGTGGGGCGGGCAGATGAGAAAAGGCGCGCGTAGATAGGGATCAGAGTAAGAATTTGCGAGCCGAAGCAAGCAAGCAAGGCAAAGGGAGAGTGCGTCCGGGCAACAACTCGACTCGATCCATCGCCGTGGAGGTTGGAGCGCGCATGCATGGTCCCGGCCGGTCCGGTCCGTCCACGGTCGGCAACAGCACGATCTTTGTGCGTTTAGTGTGGCGGACGTGCCCGCGCGTTATTAGATGTCCGTTGTTTCCCGGCGTTTGTTAGTGGATTAATGCCCAAGTTAATACTCGCTTTTCCGGTTGGGGTTTCGGCCATGTGGCGCGCGTGTCACTTGCTGCTTTGCCTCGTCACTTGCTTCGGTTGCGGGTTCTGTTGGTACGACGATAAGCTCTGATCAGCCGAAGCATTGTGGGTGGAAAAAAAATTGCAACGAAAAACTTATGATTTATTCATCAACTGTCAAGGTAGTACAAAAACATCAGAAATAAAATATACATCGTTGTCCGTAGACCATGTGGCGACAACTACAAGTATTAGAGTGAGCTGAAGGCGCGCCGCCGTCTTCGTCCCTCCCTCATCGAAGCCGGACAAATCTTGTTGTTGTGATAGATAGTCAGGAAGTCGTCGTGCTAAGGCCCCATAGAAGTAGCGCACCAGAACAATAACCGCCACCGATAAAGAAAAGTGTAGATCGGAAGGTTCCAACCTATAGACACACGAACACAAACGAACGAAAACAGGATCCACCAAAGACAAACGCCGACCGAATCCCGCGAGATCCATTGGAGACAAACCTCCACACGCAATCCGACAATGCTAGAAACACCACCGGAACTGAGACTAGGCGGGGAGAACCTTATTCCATTTTCAGGGAGTCGACGCCGCTTCGCCATTTTCACGGGATCAAAGCAGACCTTATTCCATCTTCACCAATCACGTGTAAGTGACCGGACATATGAGAAGAAAAATAAGAAGTGTGGCTGCGCCAGCCACACTTCTTATTTTTCTTCTCATATGTCCGGTCACTTACACGTGATTGGTGAAGATGAAAAGAGAGAAATAAAAGAATGAATAAAGAAAGAGAAAAGATGGTCCGGGGTGGGATCGCGTGCTATGTGGCGGAATGCCCGGGCGCGCCCGGATACGTCCGTGAGCCCTCATATCCTCCCCATATTTGAGATGGACATGAGTGTTCGCGGATAGCCTGAGCATATAGGGATGATATGTGGAATCCGGTTGAGTCACGTTCTTTCTTCTCTCTCCGGTTCGGTCACAAACCGGCGCATCCGTAGGCGTATGAGGGATGATTTGAGATGTCCGATTGTAGATGCTCTAAGCATGCAGTTTCAAATATGCGAGTGCAGGTTGCCGCGTGCTACCACTATTACAAAATCAACCTTTAAAGGCGGGTTCTCGGACATGGACCAACGGTGATTTCTAGTTCCGCCTCATCATCTTTTGTATCCGCTTAATGATATATAATAAGTATTAGTAGATCTTTTATCAAAAAATTATAAAAATATATTTAGGAGTATTATTTTTTGTTTTCTTCTTCATAAATTTGAAATTTTATAAAAATATTCAAATTCTTCAGCAATTGTTCAGAATTTCAGAAATCATGTGGAATTTTCAAAATTTTGGTGTTTCAAAAAATGTTCATGTTTCTCAAATAAGATTTTCAAAATCGTTCTCATCTTAATAAGATCTTCTTTTTCAAAAGCTGTTCGGAAGTTCAAAAAACTTTGATGGTTTTCATGAAATGTTCAGAAATTTGAAAAATATTCTCGTTTTTATAAAAAAATTCAAAATTTCAAAAAATATTTAAGTTTCGCGAACTATTTCTGGAATTTTCAAAAAACCGAACTTTTAAAAACATGGTTTTTCCGTGTTTTTCGGAAAATCGAATGAAAAAATACTATAAAAAGCAGCTGCCACCATAGCCCTTTTTTAGCATGCCTGGCTTGCCACAGTACGCTCGCGGCTACGGCATATGCGGTAGGTCGAGGTTTTTTTTATATAATTAATCTCTTCCTTTATTCAATCAAAATGATTGTATCACTTACAAGAAGGAGATCTTGTCACAAGAAATGTCTATAAGGACCTCCCGTTTTGCTTGTCTAGTTGTTATCTTAGGAGGGCCAGAAGCTTCTTCAAAGTTCACTAACTGGGCTGACCAGGCCGCATACAGAAATTTCTCCGTCCTTAAATTACACAGGCCATATAGGCTGGCCCAAAGTAGAAGTACTTTATGCGGGCATTCGTTATTTCGTTCTCTACTCAGTGTCTCGTGGTGGACGCAAAAAAAAAAGGCAGTGTTTCATGGAGCCACACACTGTGCACGCCAAGCTCTGAAACAACAGCGAACAGTGTGCACGTAATCATCACAGAGCCGGTGCTGCTCTTCGAATTCGCTCGGCACTTAGAACGTTCCCATTTCAGTTCACTGTAATAAACAGGCATGCAGTGCAGGAGACCAAATTGACTCGATCCAGAGGAACCCAAATTGACATTTCGATGACGCCACCGCGGATGCAACGCGCTGCTTTGCGATCGCCGGCCGCGCAACCCGCACCACACCACACGCCACGCTCGCTTGGTGCACGTTGGCGCACCGGCTGACCTCTTATAGTACTAGATGGAAAGTGCGGCTCGCCGCACCCGGGGGTGCGGTCATATCCAACCTGGTAATAAAGCTATCAGATCAAATGTGTAAGAACAACATCAGGATTCAACAATCCAATGGGCAACAACTCGGAGCAGCCCAACCATATGTCTGACAATTTTATTAGCTATTAAGCAACCAAACATTGTATCCGTAACTGCAATGAAGGTGGTACAAAAAGAGATAAGAGGTAGAGTGACGACAAACAGATACAAAAGGAAACACTGAGACCACTGATCAAGCATTAGGATTTCTCAAAGACACATGAGGAAGGCAACACCTATTAATAGTAACCCGGTAGGAACTGCCTTGGTGCATGATGACTGTCTTCAGGCAATGATCCAGCGTCTGTTGTTTCTCAACGAAGCATTAGTCTGGTACAAAGAATCAAAATCCATTACAAACTTAAATACGGTTCAGTAGAAAAACAAATTTAGTACAAAGAGCATATGGTCAAGTACAATGCTGATGGATATTTCACTCACACAAAAGGTGACATACATATATATTTTTTTACAAAGGGAGATTGCCTAACCCATACTAAAATAGCTATGTGCATGACTTGGGGAAATATGCAAGAGAAGGTAAGTATTAGCAACGGTATGAAGCGAGCGCATCGACTATCCATCCATAAACATATGCAAAAGGATCACACGACAAACCGATACATCTTATAGACTATTACATTCGTTCACTCTGTTCTATCAGTAATCTTCAGTCAAGGAGAATATGCACAATCAAGCTATACTGAAATGCCGCCTATTTGACCTCTGTGTCGCCTCAAGCTTCTGCATAAAGAACACAATCAGATTTTCCCAGCAGATAATCATACAAATACTCAAGTAAATTGCATTTGTTAGAAAGGACATTCCTGGTAGAAAAAAACCCATCAACACCTCTGGTATTAAAAGAAATTCAGGTCCATTGAAGGTACTAACTACCGCAGTCAAGAAAATAATAGATTTGCAATTAAAATGCGACTATATATACACAATCACACATAAGCTTAAAGTACCATGTTACCGAACCACAAAAGGCATATATTCCATGTTATCACCTAAACAATCTGGTACCATAGCAAACAATCTAATAATTACTTGCAGCAGAAAAAACTATGTGATGCATTATTTACAAACCAATATTTTTGTATAGGGTCATAGAGATATTTCAGCATCCAAACCAATAAGACTGAAATAATCTAAGAGTAATATCAGCAACAATTACTGAACTTGTCGTCAGTCAAAAGTAACAATATGTTCAGGTAAAAGGCCTAAGCATTAAGTAAATTTAAAACCCCAAGCTATATGAATAATACCCAAGATTCTGTTGCATAGTCAGTCAATCACACTACACAAATATTAATATTAACTAACAAGAGAGAGGTAGCACAACATTCTTTTCGGGAGTATTTCCAGTCCTAGTGGAATACTACCAATTTAAACTATCACAGGACATGCATAATATCATGTATATCGTATTATCAAGCCATAGTCCTATTGCAGAAAGTTATAGACCAAAAACATGTGCACTTTTATAAGATCACACAAATGCACAATCCAATCACCCATCAAGCATAAATACGAATTTGAGTTAATTCATTTAAATGCAAAATCAGGATAAACCAAATCAAGCAGACCAACAACATACTTGTATAAGTACTTACATAGATCCATCCCGACTACCATGCCAATGACTCAGTACTCGACTTTTAGACCTCTATATTTAACAAAAGAATAAAAACCTCTTTTGCAAAGAGCAAGGACAGGGGTTGATACCAAATTCGTCTCCCGATCGATAGTGGAAAAGAGCAGCATACCAAATAAAGCAAGGAAGGGAACAAAAACACTCCTTTTGCAGGGACCAAGGACACGCCTAGAATCTATATCTATCCATCTCCTTGACTGTAAGAAAGCAATAGCGGGATACACTATCAACCAAGACAGAGCACATGAAATATATTCTCTAGGAACGACCGAGTAAACAGACGAACATAAGAGAGCTCACCTTGTACAAACGCGAACGGCAGTCGTGGGAACAACAACCGCAAGAACCTGTAAATCAGTAGAAGACAACATCACAAGAATGCATCTTAGTAAATAAAAGAGAAATTCCAAAGCAGAAACACCAAGCTTTCTATGATATTTGTCACTCCAGGCATCAAATTTTAATGTAAAAGATATAAAGGTCCAATGTCCAATAACAACTCACCTTTTTCTTCAGAATTCTTTGATACACACTATAAGTTGCCGACCAAAATCTTTGAGCATGCACATCTGGCATAAACAATTATGCCTTGTTCTAATCGACCTGCATGATGATACCAGTCAAATCTAAGATCACACATGACAAGAACGATGGCTTGCAGACTATCACCAATATGATACTCCCTCCATAAACTAATATAAGAGGGTCTAGATTACTACTTTAGTGATCTAAATGCTCTTATATTAGTTTACAGAGGGAGTACCTTCTATAACATCACAGTAGGTTACTAAATGCAAGTACAAAATGCAACACACACTGGACCAATAAGTTGTTGGCTCAGTATGTCAGTATTTAGTGCTGGAGGTAGCTGATTGGTTTTATTGTTTGTCCATCAACCACCTTTAACCAGAAAGTACAGACCCAAAAGTATTGCACTGAAACTGGAGGAACCAAAGACAAAACTCAACACGAATAGTAAAACATGTTGTCGCCCGACTTGGTCATGCCGTATATATGCTCAACTTGCATATTGTTTGCGTAGATAAAAATAACAGTGAGGAAAGGGTAAAAAACCAGAGGAGGGTTCTATTTATTTAAGCTACTAAATACGGCAAGAAGATAATTGGATGACAATATAACTATATTACACATTTTTAGAGACAGCAAGATCTCAGCAGTATAAAGAGAATGTCAAAAGAATTGCCAAGTATTGTGCATTCATGACAGAAAATAAAGCCTGTGCGTATACGATTAGACCAAGTACTCAACCTGGAGTAATCAAACATTCTCCCAGTTATTCTCTGTTTGCATGTGTACATAACAGTTGTTAAAAGACAGATTGAAGTGGGGGCATGCAGAATAGATTATCGGCCGGTATACTTTTGAGCACACCAAATAAGCATCACATTGCATATAATTTCCCAGAGTTCAAATAAAGTTAAGATAAGACATGAAAAGTCACGTGTGTATTTCCTGTATTAAATTTTATTCGCATCCACGGCACCATGGAAACCTCAAGCGATTGTATTTGCTTCATCACATTCATATTAAAGCAGAAAATAGCGTAGATTAGGAGATTCATCTCACCATAATGCCGATATGTTTAATTATGATCAAAATCTATGTTAAAAGTCTATCATCTTCAACTAAAAACTTGACTAACCACGTAAATAATTTGTCAAACATCTAGAGTGCATTGCCCCAAGAAAAAAGGAGGTAGTCGAGGATGGGTCCAAGATTCGACCTGGGTAGATAAAAGGTAAGCATGCATAACTTGTTGTGGTCAGGACAGAGAAGCACGGAGCTGGAGCGTCGATCTCCTCCTCATTGAAGTCTTTGACGGTGAGATCCTACATTGACCACTTGTAAGGAGAGTGCATATCGTGTGTTTCTTCAGTGCAGACTATACATAGAAAAATGATAGCAGCATGCTGATTGATGCATACAACCTCATAAAAATGATATAACTGATGTAAGTATGTTTTAGTGCCAACTGGAACAAACATAAAAATTCCAATAACAAATATGTAGGTTTGGAGTGAATATAACTTATTTTGTTCATGCCTAATATAATTATGACACAACTCTGTTTGTTCCCCACAAAAAAACAAAGAGGAAAGCAATCACATTAATAATTTGATAGGAAAAGGATGAAAAAAACTCACTTCTAGTATTCATAGTTAGAGTTGTAGGTAACCAACGTATGGAAGTACTCTTATATATTTGAACATCGTCAGTCAATCGGGAGCTCTGTTGGCATACATCATGGGAACTGTGTAATTATGAAACCTATGCAACTAATGTACCCCATGTCGCTAACTGTACGACCATGGCCAAACGTTCTTTTTAAATCTGACTATCTGAACTACCAGCAATACAATATACACTATAGGTTCCATGGCCTATGAGCTGGCTGTTCAGCAAACAGATTCCCAAGAGGCAGCCCTGCTATAGGGATTAGCTGAATCCGGTGCAGCTGGAGGCAATGCAGATCATCTCAACTCATTTGCCTCCTCTCCCTATAGAACATAATTAATAAAGTGCAGAGCAGAGCTCATCTTAAAAATAGAATAACATCAATGCTCGTAGATACACATAACTGACCTTTCCTGATAAAACTTTAGGCTGAAGCCGCTTCGGTCATTCAGTGGTGAATTGAACAGCTAGATATAGAGAGTCTACTGTAGTTACTCCAGTTGGCAACGTCACCCATGACAGCGCCAACCCGATCAGCTTGAAATTGCCGTCAATACACCCCCGCTGCATCAAGCATCAACCATGGTGAGAAAAAAAATCCTTAGTTCAACTGAAAATAGATGCCTAGATTACTATGCGGTCAAAACCTGAAATCTGTGATGAATCAACAACGCCAAAATAGACCATTGATGCCATAATATATACAGATCCACACCTAAGATGGAGATCCTTCAACAAACAACATGAACACATAATGCCAAAATAAACATATCACTGAAGAAACAAGCATGAACACACATGATGCCAAAACAGTAGAAGCCAGATAGGATGTAATCCCAAAATAGTAGAAGCCGAAAAAGACAAGCACATGTGCAACGAAGCAACGAGGTCGACCAATCCTCGAGAGCAACAACCTATTCACTGCAGGCAGAAGAGCACTACCAACCAGCAATCACGAGAACAAACCCTAATGCATCTCTGTGAAACAGGGCAAAATAGACCTAGTTAAGCATCAGATCTTGGCAGAGTTAAATAGAGGGCCAAGCAAGGGACCAGAAAAAAATACCTCCTTCGGCAGCACGCCGGCGGCCAAGACGACGTCAATCTCATGACACCACAGATGGTTCGACACTTTCATCCGAATGTGCAGCCCATGCTCTCTCTGCAAAGGCCAAGAGGTGATTTAGGCAGGAGGAAATGCATCACAAGAACAAGCTCGGAGAGGGAAAGAAGAATGGGGGAGGAGAGGGCATGGGGATGAGTTACTTCCTCATCTTGGCTTCTTCTCCTGTTGTGCAGCCCTCGCCGCTCGATAGTCGAGCCGGCGGCATCTGCCTCCGTTGCTATGTCTTCGTATACAGACGGCGTGCAGGGGAGGGGGCGGGGCTCGAGATGGCTGGGCCTCGTCCTCCTCACTCTACATCGAGTCAAGTTGCTGCGTGCGTGAGGCAGGCAAGGAGAGAATGGAAGAAGAAGAAATCCAAGAGGAGAGGAGAAGGGGGCTGACCTTGATGGCGTCGGAGGAGCCTTGATGGCGACGGAGCCACGGGGAGGGTCGCCGGTGCTGGAGGAGACGCGGAGGCCGAAACCCTAGACACGGGGGAGCGATGCCCTGGCACTCCTCCCGGGGATGGCGATGGCGACGGTGAGCAGTGGCAGTGGCGAGGCCGGCAACGAAAGAGGAACGGAGGTCCTGGCTCAGACAACGGGGAGAAGGAGACGGCGCCGTCGGCAAGTGGGGTTGAGAGTGCGAGAGGGCGGCGGCTAGGGTTCCTGCGAGGGAGGAATGGGAGCAGGGAGCAGGCCGTCACTCTCCCTCACCAGCAGCCAAGTCATGTTGACCTAAGATGTGAAAAGACCAAAATGCCCATGGGGGGCACCGAAATAACAGGCGGTGGCACACCAGAGGACCGCACTAGCAGTGTCGAGCCTCGATCCAACGACCCATATCGTTTCGTTTGAGATCCAACGGCCCAGATCGTTTCATCTACAGATCCGACGGACAGGATCGTTTTGGAAACGCTATCCGACGGTCCAGAATCCAAACGCACGGGGAGGCTTCATTTTGGTCCAGACTCTAACAATGGTATGATTCTTGGATGTGTCCACGCCGCCGCGGCGTAGGTTAATCCGCCCGCCAAGGCCAAGCACAGGCCAAGTAGGCGACTGGGTGTCATGTCTGCACGCCCGCCCAATTAACTAGCATACTGCACTAGGAACCTAGGATGGGGCCGACACGTTCTCCAGGTATGCTGCCAATGACTGCACGGCCAAATTTTGGCTCCATTGTCTTATTGAAAAGGATTTCTCTATCTTGCATATTCGCTAAAAATTTAGCTTGGGAAAGCTAATTGCGCAAAATCACATGTTCTATGGTTAATTTTTCCCCTTTAAACACCGGTTCTTATTTGTGTAGTGGAGGTGCCTTTTTTTGAAAAAATACAAAACTTTATTCATTTGAAATAATCATTACATCATTTATGAGAATTGGTACAATTTCATCTAAAGGCTCCTCAAGCCAATCAGGAAAAAAAATCTATCCAATCTAGCAAGTTTTTGTGTAGTAGAAGTGCCTAATTAAGAGTCTACACTACACAAATAAGAATTGGTACTTAACCAAAAACCAGTTTGTTTTCTAAGAACTTAACGTTGTATATTGCCTAAGCGGCTTTCAAGACTTGAGCTCTGACGTTGGAGCCGCCTCGACGTGCATTCAGCAGCCAGGCTTCTTCTCCGCCAATCCGGCACGAATCCAGCAGTAGCGTCATGGTTGGCAAAAGCTCGCAATGCGTCGCCGCCCTGACATTGGGTGTTTGTCTCCATGACGTCCGCCTCGGAGTCCGAGGCCAACGACAACAACCATGGCTGCAGATGTGAAGGATGTGATACCAAGGCTACTCCGAGGTCCAAGAAAGGCGAGAAATGCCTGGTGCCTCCTCCTACACATACGGCTACAAAAACGAGAAGATCAACCTCGACTCCTATGCGACACTTGAGCGCTACTTCTGCGACAACGACGACAAAGGCAAGGGTAAGGGTGGTCGTCGGTGAACTTCTCCTTAGTCCTAGTTTAGTTTATGCTATCGAACTATATAGTCTTAGTTGAATGTTGCCATCAAACTATCTAGTCTCAAGGTCTGATCGGCAACTGCCCAGCGCCAAGAAATCCTCAAATCTAGCTCCTCGATCTCGCTTCCAACTTCCCAACGAAGTCATGGGTCATAAGAATAGTTCGGCAAGAGAACTCCCAGATACCCAGTTGCTAGTCTTTGGTTGGTAGCCGCTTAGCCCATTAAGCTCGATTCTGGCCTGGCGGTAGGGAGGGAAGGTATTTGCTTCGTTCTTTTCTTCCCTGGTACAAATCGTTTTCTTTCACTTCGCGGTGACAGTTCTCCGTAAATAACGTGAACTCCTCGTTTTGCAATAGATGGGATCGCCAAAACACCAGCTCCTCGTTTTTGCACTTCGCGGTTCGAGATGTTTTTACTCCACGAATCATTGCGGTGTTGTGACCCTAGACGGATCCACACAAAATGTTTGTGTTAGCTGGATAGGGGGAGAGTTGGGTAATAAGAAGGATGGACTTGACATGTGGGTGTTGGGCCATGTTAATATAAGAGCGACTCTATGCGAACCCTCAAATGGGAAGGGCCACCACGAAGCCACGTTTGATCGAGAACGGAACTGCGCATCCACCTTGAGTTCCCCGTGTCGCCTCCGGAGCTCCTCCCAGGATGTCTGCTACCTCTTGAGCACTGCGTTGGTTTTCCCTTGAAGAGGAAAGGGTGATGCAGCAAAGTAGCATAAGTATTTCCCTCAGTTTTTGATAACCAAGGTATCCAATCCAGTAGGAGACCACACTCAAGTCCCTCACACCTACACAAACAAATAAGAACCTTGCAACCAACGAGATAAATGGGTTGCCAATCCCTTCACGGCCACTTGCAAAAGTGAGATCTGATAGAGATGATAAGATAATATTTTTGGTATTTTTATGATAAAGATTAAAAAGTAAAGATTGCAAAATAAACGGTCAGAAAAATAGCTTGTTGATGGAAGATTAATATGATGGAAAATAGACCCAGGGGCCATAGGTTTCACTAGTGGCTTCTCTCAAGATAGCATAAGTATTACGGTGGGTGAACAAATTACTGTCGAGCAATTGATAGAATTGAGCATAGTTATGAGAATATCTAGGTATGATCATGTATATAGGCATCACGTCCGTGACAAGTAGACCGACTCCTGCCTGCATCTACTACTATTACTCCACACATCGACCACTATCCAGCATGCATCTAGAGTATTAAGTTCATAAGAACGGAGCAACGCTTTAAGCAAGATGACATGATGTAGCGGGATAAACTCATGCAATATGATATAAACCCCATCTTTTTATCCTCGATGGCAACAATACAATATGTGTCGTTTCCCCTACTGTCACTGGGATCGAGCACCGCAAGATTGAACCCAAAGCTAAGCACTTCTCCCATTGCAGAAAGATCAATCTAGTAGGCCAAACCAAACCGATAGTTCGAAGAGACTTGCAAAGATAACCAATCATACATAAAAGAATTCAGAGAAGATTCAAATATTGTTCATAGATAATCTTGATCATAAACCCACAATTCATCGGATCTCGACAAACACATCGCAAAAAGAGTTACATCGAATAGATCTCCAAGAAGATCGGGGAGAACTTTGTATTGAGATCCAAAGAGAGAGAAGAAGCCATCTAGCTAATAACTATGGACCCGAAGGTCTGAGGTAAACTACTCACACATCATCGGAGAGGCTATGGTGTTGATGTGGAAGCCCTCCGTGATCAATGCCCCCTCCGGCGGAGTGCCGGAAAAGGCCCCAAGATGGGATCTCACGGGTACAGAAGGTTGCGGCGGTGGAAATAGGGTTTTGGCTCCTCCGCTGATGGTTTGGGGGTACGTAGGTATATATAGGAGGAAGAAGTAGGTCGGTGGAGCCACGAGAGGCCCACGAGGGTGGAGGGCGCGCCCAGGGGGTAGGCGCGCCCCCCTGCCTCGTGGCTTCCTCGTTGGTTGCTTGACGTCCACTCCAAGTCCTCTGGATCACGTTTGTTCCGAAAATCACGTCCCCAAAGGTTTCATTCCGTTTGGACTCCGTTTGATATTCTTTTTCTGCGAAACACTGAAATAGGCAAAAAAAACAACAATTTGGGCTGGGCCTCCGGTTAATAGGTTAGTCCAAAAAATAATATAAAAGTGTATAATAAAGCCATTAAACATCCAAAATAGAATATATACTAGCATGGAACAATCAAAAATTATAGATACGTTGGAGACGTATCAAGCATCCCCAATCTTAATTCCTGCTCGTCCTCGAGTAGGTAAATGATAAACAGAATTTTTGATGTGGAATGCTACCTAGCATATTTCTCAATGTAATTTTCCTTATTGTGGCATGAATGTTCAGATCCGAAAGATTCAAGATAAAAGTTTCATATTGACATAAAAATAATAATACTTCAAGCATACTAATCAAGCAATTATGTCTTCTCAAAATAACATAGCCAAAGAAAGCTCATCTCTACAAAATCATATAGTTTGGCCATGCTTCATTTTCGTCACACGAGATGCTCTCATCTTGCACAACCCCGATGACAAGCCAAGCAATTGTTTCATACTTTAGTAATCTCAAACTTTTTCAACTTTCACGCAATACATGAGCGTGAGCCATGGACATAACACTATGGGTGGAATAAAATATAATGATGGGGGTTGTGTGGCGAAGACAAAAAAGTAGAAAGTCTCACATTGACGCGGCTAATCAACGGGCTAGGGAGATGCCCATCAATTGATGTCAATGCAAGGAGTAGGGATTGCCATGCAACGGATGCACTAGAGCTATAAATGTATGAAAGCTCAACAAAAGAAACTAAGTGGGTGTGCATCCAACTTGCTTGCTCATGAAGACCTAGGGCATTTGAGGAAGCCCATTGTGGAATATACAAGCCAAGTTCTATAATGAAAAATTCCCACTAGTATATGAAAGTGACAAAACAAGAGACTCTCTATCATAAAGATCATGGTGCTACTTTGAAGCACAAGTGTGGAAAAGGATAGTAGCATTGTCCCTTTTTATTTCTTCTTTTTTTGGGGCCTTCTTTTTTTATTTGGCCTTTCTCTTTTTTTTGGAACAATGCTCTATTAATGATGATCATCACACTTCTATTTATTTACAACTCAATGATTACAACTCGATACTAGAACAAAATATGACTCTATATGAATGCCTCCGGCGGTGTACCGGGATGGGCAATGAATCAAGAGTGACATGTATGAAATAATATGCATGGTGGCTTTGCCACAAATACGATGTCAAGTACATGATCATGCAAGGCAATATGACAATGATGAAGCGTGTCATAATAAACGGAACGGTGGAAAGTTGCATGACAATATATCTCGGAATGGCTATGGAAATGCCATAATAGGTAGGTATAGTGGCTGTTTTGAGGAAGATATAAGGAGGTTTATGTGTGATAGAGCGTATCGTATCACGGGGTTTGGATGCATCGGCGAAGTTTGCACCAACTCTCAAGGTGAGAAAGGGCAATGCACGGTACCGAAGAGGCTAGCAATGATGGAAGGTTGAGAGTGCGTACAATCCATGGACTCAACATTAGTCATAAAGAACTCACATACTTATTGCAAAAATCTACAAGTCATCAAAATCCAAGCACTACGCGCATGCTCCTAGGGGGATAGATTGGTAGGAAAAGACCATCGCTCGTCCCCGACCGCCACTCATAAGGATGACAATCAAAGAACACCTCATGTTTCAAATTTGTTACACAACGTTTACCATACGTGCATGCTACGGGACTTGCAAACTTCAACACAAGTATTTCACAATTACTCAACTAGCACAACTTTAATATTACTATCTCCATATCTCAAAACAATCATCAAGTATCAAACTTCTCTTAGTATTCAACGCACTCAATATGGAAGTTTTTATTATATCCATCTTGGATCCCTATCATATTAGGACTAATTTCATAATTAAAGCAAATTACCATGCTGTTCTAAAGGACTCTCAAAATAATATAAGTGAAGCATGAGAGATCAATAATTTCTATAAAATAAAACCACCACCGTGCTCTAAAAGATATAAGTGAAGCACTAGAGCAAAAACTATACAGTTCAAAAATATAAGTGAAGCACATAGAGTATTCTAATAAATTCCGAATCATGTGTGTCTCTATCAAAAGGTGTGTACAACAAGGATGATTGTGGTAAACTAAAAAGCAAAGACTCAAATCATACAAGACGCTCCAGGCAAAACACATATCATGTGGTGAATAAAAATATAGCTCCAAGTAAAGTTACCGATAGACGAAGACAAAAGAGGGGATGCCTTCTGGGGCATCCCCAAGCTTAGGCTTTTGGTTGTCCTTGAATTTTACCTTGGGGTGCCTTGGGGATCCCCAAGCTTAGGCTCTTGCCAATCCTTGTTCCATAATCCATCAAATCTTTATCCAAAACTTGAAAACTTCACAACACAAAACTCAACAGAAAATCTCGTGAGCTCCGTTAGCGAAAGAAAGCAAAACACCACTTCAAGGTACTGTAATGAACTCATTCTTTATTTATATTGGTCTTAAACCTACTTTATTCCAACTTCACTATGGTTTATAAACTCTTTTACTAGCCATAGATTCATCAAAATAAGCAAACAACACGCGAAAAACAGAATCTGTCAAAAACAGAACAGTCTGTAATAATCTGTAACTAACGCAAACTTTTGGAACTCCAAAAATTTACCAAAATAGGACGACCTAGATAATTTGTTTATTGATCTACTGCAATTGGAATCAGTATTTTATCATGTTCCGGTGATTTTTAACAATTGTTTTCGTGAATAGAAAGTTTCTGGAATTTTCAGCAAGATCAAATAACTATCATCCAAGAAGATCCTATAGGTTCAACTTGGCACAAACACTAATTAAAACACAAAACCACATCTAACCAGAAGCTAGATGTATTAATTATTACTAAACAGAACCAAAAAGCAAGAAAATAAAATAAAATTGGGTTGCCTCCCAACAAGCGCTATCGTTTAACGCCCCTAGCTAGGCATAAAAAGCAAGGATAGATCTAGGTATTGCCATCTTTGGTAGGCAATTCTTCAATAAGACACCTATAACCCCTAGGAGTTTCTTTCTTTTTATTAATTATCAAACTCCTAGGCACGAAATCGAAAAAAATATTTGTAGCAAAAGGTTCCTTAAGGATAGCGAGAAAGTTGGGGTGAACACTTATGGATTTGAGGTCCGCATTTCCCTTACTAGAAGTTTCACCCTTATTTTTAGGAACATACATCAATTTGGCAATCTTAGCATTAGGAGGAGTGTTTTTCACGGAAGAAAAGGCAGACCCTAGGTTGGTAATAATATCCTCAGTTTTATCAATTCTAGTGGAATCTTGATCTATCTTTTCATTAACCATAGGTTCCTTTTCTTTAAAAAAAATTAAGAGCAACTCCTACCTTAGATCCGTATTGGTTAATTTGGTTATGGATCTTCTTATCCAAATTTGCAATCAACTCTATGGTAGTCACTTTATTTTCAATAATTTCAAGCCGTTGCATCACATGTTCCAAAGTTAAAATAGTTCCATTAACCAAAAGAGGTGGTGAGCCAAATAAATCTACCATAGCATTATAAGAATCAAAAGTATGGCTACCCAAGAAATTCCCTCCAGTAATAGTATCAAGAATATATCTATACCAAGGAGTAACACCTACATAAAAGTTGCGAAGAAGAACGAAAGTAGATTGCTTCCTTGTAGATCTATTTTGAGCATTGCAAATTCTATACCAAGCATCTTTTAGATTTTCTCCCTCCCTTTATTTAAAATTAAGAATTTCATTCTCGGGAGACAAAGGAGCAGATAAAGGACTAGCCATGACGGCACACGGGGACACAAAAGGCAAGCGAAAAAGAAGCGAACGGAAAGAGAGGGCAAATAAAACGGCAAGGGTGAAGTGGGGGAGAGGAAAACGAGAGGCAAATGGCAAATAATGTAATGCAAGCGATAAGAGTTTGTGATGGGTACTTGGTATGTCTTGACTTGTGCGTAGACTCCCCGGCAACGGCGCCAGAAATCCTTCTTGCTACCTCTTGAGCACTAGGTTGGTTTTCCCTTGAAGAGGAAAGGGTGATGCAGCAAAGTAGCGTAAGTATTTCCCTTAGTTTTTGAGAACCAAGGTATCAATCCAGTAGGAGACCACGCTCAAGTCCCTCACACGTACACAAACAAATAAGAACCTTGCAACCAACGCGATAAAGGGGTTGTCAATCCCTTCATGGCCACTTGCAAAAATGAGATCTGATAGAGATGATAAGATAATTTTTTTTGGTATTTTTATGATAAAGATTAAAAAGTAAAGATTGCAAAATAAACGGTAAGAAAAACAGCTTGTTGACGGAAGATTAATATGATGGAAAATAGATCCGGGGGCCATAGGTTTCACTAGTGGCTTCTCTCAAGATAGTATAAGTATTACGGTGGGTGAACAAATTACTGTCGAGCAATTGATAGAATTGAGCATAGCTATGAGAATATCTAGGTATGATCATGTATATAGGCATCACGTCCGTGACAAGTAGACCGACTCCTGCCTGCATCTACTACTATTACTCCACACATCGACCGCTATCCAGCATGCATCTAGAGTATTAAGTTCATAAGAACGGAGTAACGCTTTAAGCAAGATGACATGATGTAGAGGGATAAACTCATGCAATATGATATAAACCCCATCTTTTTATCCTCGATGGGAACAATACAATACGTGTCGTTTCCCCTACTGTCACTGGGATAGAGCACCGCAAGATTGAACCCAAAGCTAAGCACTTCTCCCATTGCAAGAAAGATCAATCTAGTAGGCCAAACCAAACTGATAGTTCGAAGAGACTTGCAAAGATAACCAATCATACATAAAAGAATTCAGAGAAGATTCAAATATTGTTCATAGATAATCTTGATCATAAACCCACAATTCATCGGATCTCGACAAACACACCACAAAAAGAGTTACATCAAATAGATCTCCAAGAAGATCGGGGAGAACTTTGTATTGAGATCCAAAGAGAGAGAAGAAGCCATCTAGCTAATAAATATGGACCCGAAGAGGCTATGGTGTTGATGTAGAAGCCCTCCGTGATCAATGCCCCCTCCGGTGGAGCGCCGGAAAAGGCCCCAAGATGGGATCTCACGGGTACAGAAGGTTGCGGCGGTGGAAATAGGGTTTTGGCTCCTCTGCTGATGGTTTGGGGGTACGTAGGTATATATAGGAGGAAGAAGTAGGTCGGTGGAGCCACGAGGGGCCCATGAGGGTGGAGGGTGCGCCCCCTGCCTCGTGGCTTCCTCGTTGGTTGCTTGACGTCCACTCCAAGTCCTATGGATCACGTTTGTTCAGAAAATCACGTTCCGGAAGGTTTCATCCCGTTTGGACTCCGTTTGATATTCTTTTTCTACGAAACACTGAAATAGGCAAAAAAACAGCAATTTGGGCTGGGCCTCTGGTTAATAGGTTAGTCCCAAAAATAATATAAAAGTGTATAATAAAGCCCATTAAACATCCAAAACAGAATATATAGTAGCATGGAACAATAAAAAATTATAGATATGTTGGAGATGTATCAATGTCCTCCTCATCTCGGCGTTCACCTCTCACCACTCTTCCAAGTGCCGACACATCCTCATCAGCCACTCGACCAGGAACAACCATCACCCAACAACTCAATGGCTGCCCTCTATCGCTCATGAAATGCGACGACTGTTGGCGACCCGTGCTACGCCGGGTCTTCACGGCGAAGAAACATCCCAGATGGGTCTTCTATAAGTGTGAAAAGGACAAAGTAAGTGCAATATTGTGTGGGTGTTTTTTTTCGATTTCAAGCAATCTGAGCTCAATGTTTGCTTGAATATTGTGCAGAAAAGTTTAAACTTTTGGTATTGGGAAGAAGGACACATTTATTGATTCCGAGAGGTCTATTGGATGTTGGTGCACTAGTTACTAGAGATGAGATCATAGAGGACTAGATCGGGATCGCGCCTTGGTGCAAGGGTGCCTGTCCCAACGATATGGTCAAGTAGGTAATGATCAGTTAGAAGGAAGCATGGTTTAGGTGCCACAGCCCTGCCAGGTGAATCATATCCAACCTGGTAACAAAGCATATGATATGTAGCATAGAGCACCAAAAGTTTCAAGGTTTAGAACAACACCATAATAATAAGTTTGTTGGCAACCTGTTGAGAATTAATTGAAATATACAAGACACTTTGACACTGCCATTTACTTACAAAAGATACCAAATTTCACAAGTTCTTAAATATTTTGAATAATAAAAACAGAAGTTTCCAGAAAAGGATGGGCATAGAATCCCACACGACAATGACAAAAATGAATTGATCCTTGGCATTGTCCAGCACAACGATCACGTCGCCGATCTGATCGTCATGCCATGGTGCATGAGGTCGCCGCCCATTCACTCATTGCCGCTCGCATTGGCAGGGGCGTTTTGCCTGGTTCCTGGATGCTGAAGGGGGCGATAGCTACGACGCCATCGGGCTCTTGCCATCCTTTTGCTGCTTAGTTCACAACTTTGTCATCCTGCATCTATCAGTTCACACGGCAGAGAGAAAAAGTAGAGGTTCAGAATTATTCTCGGACTAACTGGATGTGGCTAGTAGCTGAATTCTGGTTGAGGTATAAGATGCTGAGTGAACCTGAGATATACAATACCACTTTATTGGAAAATTCAGCATTTTAGACCTTAGCTTCGTCCCCGAGCTGCTCCTGCACAGCTATCTATCATGACACATGAGTAACCTTGGCCTCTCTCTCTACTTGCGGCGCTGCTCTAAGCCAAGAAATAATCGAACCTGACAAGATACAAAACATGAAGAATACCTGTTGCATGATAAGGGAAGCTAATGATGCATGTGAGACTGCAGATTATCACACTCACCTACAATAAACTCCATTCAAATCCTTTGAAGCATCCAATTTCTGCATAGACCAAGAGGAAAATTGCCAAATTGGCTCACCCGCTCACCAAAAATAAGATATAATATAATATCTTTGTTGCTGAAATTTCAAGCAAAACAAATAAAAGCTAAGGGAGGCTATTATCACTTGAACAGATGACAACATTTTTCATTATTATTTGAACAGGGCATATACCCTGCTCCAGTTTACTTAATTAAAACCGAGGCAATACAAGGCGACGTCACACACCACATCTAGTAGCATTATATGGCTAATGATCATCTAACACAGAGCAGCAACTAGCAATAGAAACAGGAAACTCTTTGATGCCGAATGCCCCGGGAGCTTGTCTAAGCGGATTTCTGTAAATGTCTCGTTCAATTATAAGACCACTGTAAGTAGTGTGTAATTAGTTAATCAATATTTTAACTAAGTTACATAGTAAAAAAATCCAAGTTACATAAACTTATTTTAACTTCACTGCAATAGATGTACACATTTGATTTCTGGTGATTGGTGAACCTTGTTCAAAAAGGTAAAATTCATGCTTCTGTTTAACATTTTATCTAAAATTAGAAGATTCCACTTGATCCTCAAAGGTAAATCTGGGTAGAATAAACAACTTACCATTGGGTTTTTGGAAAATCTCCGTCGTGCTTTCAGTTTGAGGTAGTCATTTTGACTGATCTGCAATAACTGAAAGTATGTGCCACTTCAATACAAACTTTGTCAAAACAGAACTGCAATATACTAAGATTCATTTACATGTGATGCTATTGGAGGAATGACTAAATAATTGATCATGATTTTGATATATCATGACAACTCAATGGCAACCTCTTTCTTATTTACATTACCACACAAGAGTATGATATATTCACAACTTGAGTGGAAAAAGGAAACCAAAATCATATTCTATCGAGATAGAAGGAGTTGGTAATATGAAACCGTGTCACCGTTTTGGTCCGAGAGTAGGAAGGCAGTGAAGCAACCGAGGAAGGGCAAGTACCGGTGTGAAGGGCGGGCCATTAGAGGTGGAGCAGCGATTCGCAGCACCAGTCCATGTCGTCGGCGGCCACAGGTCCGGCAGGGTCATATCAAAGGGCATTGCCTTGCGACGGCCTCATTGGTTGCGCCTCCAGAGAAGTCGTCCTTGTTGTACCTATGACAGCCCTCCTCTACGGCCGAGGCACCCACCATAGCACCAATGCAGAAAAGGACGCCGACGCCAGACTCAATCATGATGTTGGGGTTAGAGGTGGCCACCGCCACCTCGGTCGTGCCCTCCACATTGCTGTCGCGATCTGTTAAACGAACAAGTCAGGTTAGTGCAAGAGCAGCAAAGTAAATTTTCGAGAAGAATAGAAGTTAATACAGGTATGCACAAGCTGCAATGCAAGGCTAGCATGGAATTTTCCTACCATATCTTGCTCTGAACTGAAATCGAGATTAACCTCCATGCCAGAATAGTGAAGTCTTAATCAAAGTTGTTTAGTGAACACAAGTAACGAGCAAACAAAGTCAGGAACGAGCAGCAGTCTCCTCATCCAAGGACCGCCATGAGAGAGAGGGAGAGAGAAGGGGGAGGGTAGTAGTACCGGTAGTGGGCTGCTGCTGGGTGTCGTCGGGGACGAAGGCGCTATCGTGGAGGACGGGGTCAGCGTCATCGATTTTCCGCCGCTGCTTCTCCCGCTGATTAGCAGCAGCGTCAACACCTCATGCTTCTCCCGCTGGGCACCAAGGAGGAGAGGGAGGCTAGCTTGGGAGCGGAGAAGGCAACGACGGCAGATCCAGAAAAGAGAGAAGATGACAAAGTGAGGACCGCGAAGAGTACGAAGGTGCCAGTCCCAACGTTTTGGTAAGCAAGTAGTCAAGCAGGTAATGCCAAGCCAGTAGTAATTCACCCTCGCGCCAAAACGTTAGTACCAGGTTCGTTAAACTGGCAGTTGCTGGACTGAAACCAAACCACATCATCTTTGTTTGCTTTTCTATAGGGAAGTTCTTGTTCACTCTCTAAGAACCCTAAATAGATGGCACATGTATATAATAGTTTCTTTGATGTGTTAATTTTGAAACAATTAAAACTCAAAAGCTTCACTGAACTTATTTTAGCCTAGTTAACATTAACTCGCTAGGTTTGGATCACTAAATTCTTCTCTGAATGCTCCCATGATCTGTTTTAGCATTTGTTTCTTTTTGTAAAGAACAATGAATGTATATGTGCTAGTAATTAACCTATAAAATCGTGTACTACATCGGCAATAAGCTAATGATCCAACCTAACACTTACATATGTAGCGCGCGCACACACACACACACACACACAGAGAGAGACCTGTAGCCGTCCGGTGGAGGAGGGTGGTGCATCAAGCGAGGTCGAGAAAGCACGTATCCATGGCGAGCACCAATGGGTTTGTTTGCACATATATTTTGTAGATGATAGGACCAAAGTGACTTAAGGTGCCTAGAAAAGCAGAGTGAGCATTACATATATTATTAACAGTTAAAGAAACGATAAATATAGTAGTAATGCTACTTAGAGTTAGTGTCATAGCAGTTAACTCAATCAGATCCATCTAAATATCTAACAATCATTTGTGACTTGTCAGTATTACAGCAACACGACAACCTTTTACAAAATATCAAACTCTAAACAGCCCCGAGTTCTCAGGTCTGAAATAACTTTAGACAAACAAACACTGATTCAGAGAAATGCTGCAGAAAAGTGCCCCACCTATCCACTTCTTACCAGATTACTCATTTACTTGTTGCAGGATTTGTTCATGAAACTGCAGTGTCTACGAGTGAAAACTTAATTTTGTTTTTTCAAACTTCAGCCTTACTACGGAGATTGAAAGTATATTTGTTCCAGGTTAATCAAGGAGCAGTGTTTTCTTTCAGATCAACTTTAATACTGTTAATCAGTCAGCATATATTATATTGTAGTAAAACTTGTATCAATTGAATTGAAGAACGTAATATAAGTTGCAAGATATACAATGCCCAGAGACACATACAGCAAAAATTATCTCTACGTTATAACTTTTTCTATGCACTACTATCTCTGATGCCTAGCTGCTGGCTGTAGTACAGATAACACAAAGCAAGTATGGAACACACATGGTACTGATCTACGGATAACTACAAGAAAGTAAATTGAGTGGCTTGCCTGTCGGTGACTTGCAACATTTTCCCTAGTCAGTTTCTCAACATTCATGAGCTCGAGTATCCTTTTTGGCACAACTTCTGCATCAATGTGAGGAGATATTTGAAGGAAATATGCCCTAGAGGCAATAATAAAGTTATTATTTATTTCCTCATATCATGATAAATGTTTATTATTCATGCTAGAATTGTATTAACCAGAAACATAATACATGTGTGAATACATAGACAAACATAGTGTCACTAGTATGCCTCTACTTGACTAGCTCGCTAATCAAAGATGGTTAAGTTTCCTAACCATAGACATGAGTTGTCATTTGATTAACAGGATCACATCATTAGGAGAATGATGTGATTGACTTGACCCATTCCGTTAGCTTAGCACTTGATCGTTTAGTATGTTGCTATTGCTTTCTTCATGACTTATACATGTTCCTATGACTATGAGATTATGCAACTCCCGTTTACCAGAGGAACACTTCGTGTGCTACCAAACGTCACAACGTAACTGGGTTATTATAAAGGTGCTCTACAGGTGTCTCTGAAGGTACTTGTTGAGTTGGCGTATTTCGAGATTAGGATTTGTCACTCCGATTGTCGGAGAGGTATCTCTCGGCCCTCTCGGTAATGCACATCACTATAAGCCTTGCAAGCAATGTGACTAATGAGTTAGTTGCGGGATGATGCATTACGTAACGAGTAAAGAGACTTGCCGGTAACGAGATTGAGCTAGGTATTGAGATAACGACGATCAAATCTCGGGCAAGTAACATACCGATGACAAAGGGAACAACGTATGTTGTTATGCGGTTTGACCGATAAAGATCTTTGTAGAATATGTGGGAGCCAATATGAGCATCCAGGTTCCGCTATTGGTTATTGACCGAAGACGTGTCTCGGTCATGTCTACATAGTTCTCAAACCCGTAGGGTCCGCACGCTTAAAGTTCGGTGACGATCGGTATTATGAGTTTTTGTGTTTTGATGTACCGAAGGTAGTTCGGAGTCCCGGATATGATCATGTACATGACGAGGAGTCTCGAAATGGTCGAGACATAAAAATCGATATATTGGACGACTATATTCGGACACCGGAAGTGTTTCAGGAGGTTTGAGACACTTACCGGAGTACCGGGGGGTTACCGGAACCCCCCGGGGAGTATATTGGGCCTAATGGGCCTTAGTGGGAGAAGAGGAGGGGCGTCCAGGGCAGCCGCGCGCCCCCTCGCCCTCTAGTCCGAATTGGACAAGGAGGAGGGGTGGCGCCCCCTTTTTCCTTCTCCTCCTCTCTCCCTTCCTTCCCTTCTCCTACTCCAACAAGGAAAGGAGGAGTCCTACTCCCGGTGGGAGTAGGACTTCCCCCTTGGCGCGCCCTCCTTGGCCGGCCGCCTCTCCCCCCTTGCTCCTTTATATACGGGGGCAGGGGGCACCTCTAGACACACAAGTTGATTTGTTGATCTCTACCAGCCGTGTGCGGTGCCCCCCTCCACCATATTCCACCTCGGTCATATCGTAGCGGTGCTTAGGCGAAGCCCTGCGTCAGTAGCAACATCATCACTGTCATCACGCCATCGTGCTGACGGAACTCTCCCGTGAAGCTCTGCTAGATCGGAGTTCACGGGACGTCATCGAGCTGAACGTGTGCTGAACTCAGAGGTGCCGTACCTTCGGTACTTGGATCAGTCGGATCGTGAAGACGTACGACTACATCAACCGCGTTGTGCTAATGCTTCCACTTTTGGTCTACGAGGGTACGTGGACAACACCCTCGCCTCTTGTTGCTATGCATCACCATGTTTTTGCGTGTGCGTAGGATTTTTTTTAAAATTACTATGTTCCCCAACAGTGGTATCAGAGCCAGGTTTATGCGTAGATGTTATATGCACGAGTAGAACACAAGTGAGTTGTGGGCGATACAAGTCATATTGCTTACCAGCATGTCATACTTTGGTACGGTGGTATTGTTGAATGAAGCTGCCCGGACCGACATTACGCGTACGCTTATGTGAGACTGGTTCTACCGACGTGCTTTGCACACAGGTGGCTGGCGGGTGTCAGTTTCTCCAACTTTAGTTGAACCGAGTGTGACTACGCCCGGTCCTTGAGAAGGTTAGAACAACACTAACTTGACGAACTATCGTTGTGGTTTTGATGCGTAGGTAAGAACGGTTCTTGCTCAGCCCGTAGCAGCCACATAAAACTTGCAACAACAAAGTAGAGGACGTCTAACTTGTTTTTGCAGGGCATGTTGTGATGTGATATGGGCAAGGCATGATGCTATATTTTATTGTATGAGATGATCATGTTTTGTTATCGGCAACTGGCAGGAGCCATATGGTTGTCGCTTTATTGTATGCAATGCAATCGCCCTGTAATTGCTTTACTTTATCACTAAGCGATAGCGATAGTCGTAGAAGAAATAGTTGGCGAGACGACAACGATGCTACGATGGAGATCAAGGTGTCGCGCCGGTGACGATGGTGATCATGACGGTGCTTCGGAGATGGAGATCACAAGCACAAGATGATGATGGCCATATCATATCACTTATATTGATTGCATGTGATGTTTATCCTTTATGCATCTTATTTTGCTTTGATTGACGGTAGCATTATAAGATGATCTCTCACTAAATTTCAAGGTAAAAGTGTTCTCCCTGAGTATGCACCGTTGCCAAAGTTCGTCGTGCCGAGACACCACGTGATGATCGGGTGTGACAAGCTCAACGTTCATCTACAACGGGTGCAAGCCAGTTTTGCACGCGCAAAATACTCGGGTTAAACTTGACGAGCCTAGCATATGCAGATATGGCCTCGGAACACTGAGACCGGAAGGTCGAGCGTGAATCATATAGTAGATATGATCAACATAGTGATGTTCACCATTGAAAACTACTCCATTTCACGTGATGATCGGTTATGGTTTAGTTGATTTGGATCACGTGATCACTTAGATGATTAGAGAGATGTCTATCTAAGTGGGAGTTCTTAAGTAATATGATTAATTGAACTTAAATTTATCACGAACTTAGTAGCTGATAGTATTTTGCTTGTCTATGTTGTTGTAGATAGATGGCCCGTGTTGTTGTTCTGTTAAAATTTAATGCATTCCTTGAGAAAGCAAAGTTGAAAGATGATGGTAGCAATTACACGGACTGGGTCCGTAACTTGAGGATTATCCTCATTGCTGCACAGAAGAATTACGTCCTAGAAGCACCGCTGGGTGCCAGGCCTGCTGCAGATGCAACTGACGACGTTAAGAACGTTTGGCAGAGCAAAGCTGATGACTACTCGATAGTTCAATGTGCCATGCTTTACGGCTTAGAACCGGGACTTCAACGACGTTTTGAACGTCATGGAGCATATGAGATGTTCCAGGAGTTGAAGTTAATATTTCAAGCAAATGCCCGGATTGAGAGATATGAAGTCTCCAATAAGTTCTACAGCTGTAAGATGGAGGAGAATAGTTATGCCAGTGAACATATACTCAAAATGTCTGGGTATAACAATCACTTGATTCAACTGGGAGTTAATCTTCCGGATGATAGTGTCATTGACAGAATTCTTCAATCACTGCCACCAAGCTACAAGAGCTTTGTGATGAACTATAATATGCAAGGGATGGATAAGACAATTCCCGAGCTCTTCGCAATGCTAAAGGCTACGAAGGTAGAAATCAAGAAGGAGCATCAAGTGTTGATGGTCAACAAGACCACTAGTTTCAAGAAAAAGGGTAAAGGGAAGAAGAAGAGGAACTTCAAGAAAAACAACAAACAAGTTGCTGCTCAGGAGAAGAAACCCAAGTCTGGACCTAAGCCTGAGACTGAGTGCTTCTAGTGCAAATAGACTGGTCACTGGAAGCGGAACGGCCCCAAGTATTTGGCGGATAAGAAGGATGGCAAGGTGAACAAAGGTATATGTGATATACATGTTATTGATGTGTACCTTACTAGAGCTCGCAGTAGCACCTGGGTATTTGATACTGGTTCTGTTGCTAATATTTGCAACTCGAAACAGGGACTACGGATTAAGCGAAGACTGGCTAAGGACGAGGTGACGATGCGCGTGGGAAATGGTTCCAAAGTCGATGTGATCACCATCGGCACACTACCTCTACATCTACCTTCGGGATTAGTTTTAGACCTGAATAATTGTTATTTGGTGCCAGCGTTGAGCATGAACATTATATCTGGATCTTGTTTGATGCGAGACGGTTATTCATTTAAATCTGAGAATAATGGTTGTTCTATTTATATGAGTAATATCTTTTATGGTCACACACCCTTGAAGAGTGGTCTATTTGTGTTAAATCTCGATAGTAGTGACACACATATTCATAATGTTGAAGCCAAAATATGCAGAGTTGATAATGATAGTGCAACTTATTTGTGGCACTGCCGTTTGGGTCATATTGGTGTAAAGCGCATGAAGAAACTCCATACTGATGGACTTTTGGAATCACTTGATTATGAATCACTTTGTACTTGCGAACCATGCCTCATGTGCAAGATGACTAAAACGCCGTTCTCCGGAATATGGAGCGAGCAACAGATTTATTGGAAATCATACATACTGATGTATGTGGTCTGATGAATATTGAGGTTCGCGGCGGGTATCGTTATTTTCTCACCTTCACAGATGATTTTAGCAGATATGGGTATATCTACTTAATGAAACATAAGTCTGAAACATTTGAAAAGTTCAAAGAATTTCAGAGTGAAGTGGAAAATCATCGTAACAAGAAAATAAAGGTTCTACGATCTGATCGTGGAGGAGAATATTTGAGTTACGAGTTTGGTCTACATTTGAAACAATGCGGAATAGTTTCGCAACTCACGCCACCTGGAACACCATAGCGTAATGGTGTGTCCGAATGTCGTAATCGTACTTTACTAGATATGGTACGATCTATGATGTCTCTTACTGATTTACCGCTATCGTTTTGGGGTTATGCTTTAGAGACGACTGCATTCACGTTAATAGGGCACCATCGAAATCCGTTGAGACGACGCCTTATGAACTGTGGTTTGGTAAGAAACCAAAGTTGTCGTTTCTTAAAGTTTGGGGCTGCTATGCTTATGTGAAAAAGCTTCAACCTGATAAGCTCGAACCCAAATCGGAGAAATGTGTCTTCATAGGATACCCAAAGGAAACTGTTGGGTACACCTTCTATCACAGATCTGAAGGCAAGACATTCGTTGCTAAGAATGGATCCTTCTAGAGGAGGAGTTTCTCTCGAAAGAAGTGAGTGGGAGGAAAGCAGAACTTGATGAGGTAACTGTACCTGCTCCCTTATTGGAAAGTAGTTCATCACAGGAACCGGTTCCTGTGACACCTACACCAATTAGTGAGGAAGCTAATGATGTTGATCATGAAACTTCAGATCAAGTTACTATCGAACCTCGTAGGTCAACCAGAGTAAGATCCGCACCAGAGTGGTACGGTAATCCTATTCTGGAGGTCATGTTACTTGACCAAGGCAAACCTACGAACTATGAAGAAGCGATGGTGAGCCCAGATTCCGCAAAATGGCTTGAGGCCATGAAATCTGAGATGGGATCCATGTATGAGAACAAAGTGTGGACTTTGGTTGACTTGCCCGATGATCGGCAAGCCATAGAGAATAAATGGATCTTCAAGAACAAGACTGACGCTGACGGTAATGTTACTGTCTACAAAGCTCACCCGTAGCGATGCTTAAGTCTGTCAATTGCCGCATTTTATGATTATGAAATTTGGCAAATGGATGTCAAAACTGCATTCCTGAATGGATTTCTGGATGAAGAGTTGTATATGATGCAACCGGAAGGTTTTATCGATCCAAAGGGAGCTAACAAAGTGTGCAAGCTCCAGCGATCCATTTATGGACTGGTGCAAGCCTCTCGGAGTTGGAATAAACGTTTTGATAGTGTGATCAAAGCATATGGATTTATATAGACTTTTGGAGAAGCCTGTATTTACAAGAAAGTGAGTGGGAGCTCTGTAGCATTTCCGATATTATATGTGGATGACATATTGCTGATTGGAAATTATATAGAATTTCTGGATAGCATAAAAGGATACTTGAATAAGAGTTTTTCAATGAAAGACCTCGGTGTAGCTGCTTACATATTGGCATCAAGATCTAAAGAGATAGATCAAGACGCTTGATAGGACTTTCACAAAGCACATACCTTGACAAAGTTTTGAAGAAGTTCAAAATGGATCAAGCAAAGAAAGGGTTCTTGCCTGTGTTACAAGGTGTGAAGTTGAGTCAGACTCAATGC
This sequence comes from Triticum aestivum, assembly GCF_018294505.1. Lineage (NCBI taxonomy): Eukaryota > Viridiplantae > Streptophyta > Magnoliopsida > Poales > Poaceae > Triticum > Triticum aestivum. Next base: position 430,688,825 of record NC_057805.1, read on the forward strand.
CCGACCACTGCAGAAGATAGAGAGAAAATGAAAGATGTTCCCTATGCTTCAGCCATAGGCTCTATCATGTATGCAATGCTGTGTACCAGACCTGATGTGTGTCTTGCTATTAGCCTAGCAGGGAGGTACCAAAGTAATCCAGGAGTGGATCACTGGACAGCGGTCAAGAACATCCTGAAATACCTGAAAAGGACTAAGGATATGTTTCTCGTTTATGGAGGTGATAAAGAGCTAGTCGTAAATGGTTACGTCGATGCAAGCTTTGACACTGATCCGGACGATTCTAAATCGCAAACCGGATACGTGTTTACATTGAACGGTGGAGCTGTCAGTTGGTGCAGTTCTAAACAAAGCGTCGTGGCGGGATCTACGTGTGAAGCGGAGTACATAGCTGCTTCGGAAGCAGCAAATGAAGGAGTCTGGATAAGGAGTTCATATCCGATCTAGGTGTCATACCTAATGCATCGGGACCAATGAAAATCTTTTGTGACAATACTGGTGCAATTGCCTTGGCAAAGGAATCCAGATTTCACAAGAGAACCAAGCACATCAAGAGACGCTTAAATTCCATCCGGGATCAAGTCCAGGTGGGAGACATAGAGATTTGCAAGATACATACGGATCTGAATGTTGCAGACCCGTTGACTAAGCCTCTTCCACGAGCAAAACATGATCAACACCAAGGCTCCATGGGTGTTAGAATCATTACTGTGTAATCTAGATTATTGACTCTAGTGCAAGTGGGAGACTGAAGGAAATATGCCCTAGAGGCAATAATAAAGTTATTATTTATTTCCTCATATCATGATAAATGTTTATTATTCATGTGTGACGCCCCCGATTTGACCGTACACTAATCATGCACGCAAATGTGTACGACCAAGATCAGGGACTCACGGGAAGATATCACAACACAACTCTACAACATAAATAAGTCATACAAGCATCATAATACAAGCCAGGGGCCTCGAGGGCTCGAATACAAGTGCTCGATCACAGACGAGTTAGCGGAAGCAACAATATCTGAGAACAGACATAAGTTAAACAAGTTTGCCTTAAGAAGGCTAGCACAAAAGTAGCAACGATCGAAAAGGCAAGGCCTCCTGCCTGGGACCTCCTAACTACTCCTCGAAGCCGAACTCCATGTAGAATCATCCTCGGGATCTCTAGCTCCTGGACTCCAGCATTTGGTTGCGACAATCCGGTATAGAAAAAGGGAAAAGAGGGAGAAAAGCAACCGTGAGTACTCATCCAAAGTACTCGCAAGCAAGGAGCTACACTACATATGCATGGGTATATGTGTAAAGGGCCATATCAGTGGACTGAACTGCAGAATGCCAGAATAACAGGGGGATAGCTAGTCCTGTCGAAGACTACGCTTCAGGCCACCTCCATCTTGCAAGCATGTAGAAGAGAGTAGATTGTAGTCCTCCAAGTAGCATCGCATAGCATAATCCTACCCGGCGATCCCCTCCTCGTCGCCCTGCTAGAGAGCGATCACCGGGTTGTATCTGGCACTTGGAAGGGTGTATTTTATTCAGTATCCAGTTCTAGTTGTCATAAGGTCAAGGTACAACTCCGGGTCGTCCTTTTACCGAGGGACACGGCTATTCGAATAGATAAACTTCCCTGCAGGGGTGCACCACATAACCCAACACGCTCGATCCCATTTGGCCGGACACACTTTTCTGGGTCATGCCCGGCCTCGTAAGATCAACACGTCGCAACCCCACCTAGGCTTAACAGAGAGGTCAGCACGCCGGTCTAATCCTATGCGCGCAGGGGTCTGGGCCCATCGCCCTATGCACACCTGCACGTTGCGTACGCGGCCGGAAGCAGACCTGGCCCCCTTAATACAAGCGCGAGCTTACGGTCCAATGCGGCACGCGCCACTCAGTCGCTGACGTCAAAAGAGCTTCGGCTGATACCACGACGTCGGGATACCCATAACTACTCCCGCGTAGATGGTTAGTGCGTATAGACCAAATGGCCAGACTCAGATCAAATACCAAGAACTCGTTAAGCGTGTTATGTATCCACGAACGCCGACCAGGGCCAGGCCCACCTCTCTCCTAGGTGGTCTCAACCTGCCCTGTCGCTCCGCCACAAAGTAACAGTCGGGGGCCGTCAGGAACCCAGGCCCACCTCTACCGGGGTGGAGCCACCTGTCCTTTCAGCCCCCTCATCAGAACCACTTGCGGGTACTCCTCGAGCCGACCCGACTTTAGTCACCACATGTGTCATGTATATAATGTATATAGTATATACCCGTGATCACCGCCCAGGTGATCACGGCCCGATAGTATAGCACAGCAGACGGACAAGAATGTAGGGCCACTGATGGAAAACTAGCATCCTATACTAAGCAGTAGGATAGCAGGTAAGGGGAACAACTGTAGCAACAATGACAGGCTATGCAACAGAATAGGATTAATCGAAAGCATTAACATGCTACACTACTCTAATGCAAGTAGTAGAGAGTAGAGTAGGCGATATCTGGTGATCAAGGGGGGGGGCTTGCCTGGTTGCTCAGACAAGTAGGAGGGGTCGTCAACTCCGTAGTCGAACTGGGCAGCAGCAGTGTCGGTCTCGTAGTCTACCGGAGAGAAGAGGGGGGAAGAAACAGTAAATACAATGCAAACATAAGCATGACGATGCGTGTTATGACAATGAACAGTGCGAGGTGTGTCCTAACGCGACAGTAGGTGGTACCGGCGAAGGGGGGGAACATCCGGGAAAGTATTCCCGATGTTTCGCGTTTTCGGACAGACGGACCGGAGGGGAAAGTTGCGAGTTCGATAGGTTAGGGAGGTGTGGTGGACGAACGGACTACGTATTCGGATTCGTCTCGTCGTTCTGAGCAACTTTCACGTTGAAAATATTTTAATCCGAGTTACGGATTAAAAGATATGATTTTCTAAAGATTTTATTAATTTCTGGAATTTAATTAATTATTTAATTTAATTCGAAGTTTGGATTTATGACATCAGCATGATGTCATGCTGACATCAGCAGTCAACAGGGGTTGACTAAGTCAAACTGACATGTGGGTCCAGTGGGACCCACCTGTCATTCACTGTTTAGCTTAATTAGGGTTTAGCTAATTAATTACGGTTTAATTAAATTAAACAGGATTAATTAACTTAGTTAATTAATAATTAAAATTAATTTTTATTTTTATTTTCTTTATTATTTTTATTAATTAATTTATTCTTCTTCTTATTATTATTAATTTATTTATTATTATTATTAATTTATTTTATTTATTATTTTATTTTTATTTTATTTATTATTATTATTATTATTATTATTATTATTATTTTTAAAAAACAAGTTTCCAGGGGGGGCCACTGTTAGTGGCCCTAGGGCCAAACGGGGCGGTTCGGGCGCTGGTGCCCGACGGGGCGCCCCGGGGGGGCGCTGGCAAGGCCGTGGTGGTGCGCGGGCGGAGGCGCGGCCGGCCGCGGCGCTGGGCGCGAGCCAGCAGCGCGGCAGATGAGCGGGGCGAGCCCCGGGGCGCCGGGCCCTGGATGCGTGGGGGCGGGGCGTGCGTGCATCGGGCGCGGTCGGGGCGTGGCGACCGCGGGACGCGGCGCGGGGAGAGTGGCGTCGGGCGCACGAGCAGCGGCAGGTGGCCGCGGTGACCGAACGGGGAAGGAAAGGGAAGAGGAAGAGAGGCCGGGGGCCTCACCGCGGGGCCGTAGGGACAGGGCAGCGGTGCTCGGGGAGGACGACGGGGACGGTTCGACGCCGGGGAGGAGTCCGGCGAGGAGGCGTGGTCGAGGCGGAGGACGAAGACGGGCGGCGGGGTCCAGCAGCGTCAAGGTGGGGCGTCGGGGTGGCGCCGGGGATGAGCGCCGGCGCCAGGGGCGCGGGGCGGCACCGGGCGGCGTCAGGCTCGGCGAGGCGGCGCCGAGCGTCGGCGATGACGACGGGATCGGGGGCGGCGCGTCCAGATCGGGGAGAGGGGGGCGCCGGCAGGGCGCAAGGCGAGGCGCGGGGCGAGGCGGGGAGGCGAGGTCGTCCGGTGAGGACCGGCGGCGACGCGGGTGCAAGGCATCGGGGGCGGCGCTTGCCACCGACGGGATCCGCGCGGGGGAGGGAGAGAGAGGTGGGTGAGATCGAGGGGAGTGGGGGGGAGCGAGTGGTGGAAGTGGGGGGTTAGGGTTTCGGGGTAGTGGGGTTAGGTAGGTAGGGGGTGGGCCGGCCCATTCGGGCGGCTGAGGCCAGCTGGGCCACTTGGCCCAGCGCAGGGGGGGTGTCTTTTCCTTTTTCTTTTTTTTGATTGTCTTCTGTTTTTTTTGTTTGTGTTTTCTTTTATTTATTTTCCTTTACTGTTTTATTTTAGTTACACTTTATTCTTAGTTTAGTAAAATATGACAATAGCTCCAAATTAGTGTTCCAAAACAACCCACTACCCTAAAAAGTTTTTACCTCAAGATAAAATAGTTTATGATTTTATAAAATATCAAAGGCATTTATTTAATAGTTTTACCTACTGTTTTAATCGTTTAAGTGCATTTAAACTTTTTATAAAAATGTTGTTTCTTCACCATAACTACCTACGCAATATTTGTCACGATCCGAACATTTTAGTTTTAACATCTGAAAACTTTTGTTGTTTGCTTTTATTTAAATTTTGAATTTGTTTCGGTTCTGAACCATCGAGAGTTTATCAACAGTAACGGGGTGACGTGGCATCGTTAACGAGGGATTACTGTAGCTTAATTATCCGGGCGTCACAATTCTCCTCCACTACAAGAAATCTCGTCCCGAGATTTAGGAGGTGGGGTAAGGGGGAAAGTTCTGGTTACGAAATTATAACGGATCTTCTCGAAGAAGTTAATCCCTTTCATTGATGTCTTCAATTCTTTATTCCTATGCATCATGATGATGTTGTCGTCCTTTCTTCGGGGAACTCCATCGTACTTACGAATAGGTAAGGGGCGGCTCTTCAACGATAGGATGTTATAAGGGAAAATCATCTGGGGGGTATCCCAAGAATGAACATATGAGTATCTCTCGAGTTGAACAAATGAAACACATCGAGAGCAGAGTAGGACAGTGTAATAAGAAGTTTCGAGCGGATAGGCAATCGTTCATTGCCTGAAACAGAGTGAAAAGGGGTTCAGAGCAACGGGAATAAGTATTGTGTCCGATACCAGAATTGATCACTTGGGACGGTGGCCCGTGAATTACATACATGGCCACGCGCGATGAATAAATTTGGGAACAGGGGGTGCACAGGAGAGTCAGGTTTCGATCCTGTGGAACTGTGGGTTATGGGCCCACCATGTGGGTTAAAAGTAGGAATGGCGGTGATATCTTGCACGATCATGATAGCAAGGCATGGCAGAGGGTAGCCTGTCAGTTATATGTCAGCAACATCGTCGGTACCAAGGGCGAGGGACGAAGAGAACCATTTTCCTGCTCGTTGAACGAGGCGGACCAATAGGCAAAGTTCTCATCCATCGGTGGTTACCGGAATGCTATCAACAAATGCAACAGGGTCTTACTGATACGGTCGTACATCAAGGTGTTTAGATAAGCAGAAAAATATTACTGCTTAGATCATATAGATCACAAGAAACGTTAAACCAACCAATGGAAAGGAAAATATGATTATCAGATTAAACAGAAGAATGGAAAGGAAAATGTGTTAAAACACATATTTCAAGGGTATATTCTTCCCAAGGGTAAGCAGAGCATGATATCCATGACGGGATATAACGTAGAAAACTCTTTAGGTAAGGGGAAGGAAATTTCATGACATTACCCATACAACGGTGTTTGGATAATTGTGCAGGAAGCAATTAGCTTTGGGCTTCAAATGTTCCTGTTGAAAATCAGAGTAACATAGACATGCTTCGAGGTAGCATTGACATGGTCAATAGGTAAGATCAGGCTATGGATACACAAAGGATCCATCAGGAACAACTTATAGAGTAAGTCTTACAATTTCCTCATGGAAGAACAGCTAACCTTGCTAAAAGGGAAAACTTATAACAATAGGTCCTCCCGCCAGGTGTGCTGGGTATCATCACCTTACCGGGTCATAAATAGGCCAATGTTATAACTCTTGGAAATATGTTCCAACCATCATATCTGACCGAGATTCAGATCTGATTGGTGTCAGTATACCTCAGACTCAGGATGTCTGAGAAGAAAAGTGCAACACAAATTGTCGAAACGACATCGAAGATTCTCGGGAGATGAACTATGGAAGCGAGTTCCGAACAAGGGTTCATCATTACATCAAGGAGAGGTGAGGAGGTGACTGATTGACTCAGCGACAATCCATTGAGATTTCCAAAAGATGGATTTCCACAACTATGCGAACAAGGAGATAACATTTGTCAGATCAAATGGTATAATGATGTATGCTCGAGGAAAACATACACAATTAAACATTGGTTGAATGGTGCACCCGAATATGGGCTTAGGTAGCATGATCAAGGTTAGAATGGTGATTCGATAACCAATAAACAAGGAATGAACTATCGTTCATTAACTTACAAGCAATAGGGTTGCTGGAAGTTTTGAATTTTACACATCACAGTTCATTTGTGGGTACTTCGGTTAAAATCAACATGGGGACCAAGAACTGAATGTAGACGGCAAGATGTATTACTATATCAAGAATTCTAAAGAGGTGGTGAAATTCTCACGACATTCTTGATATAAAATTTGGTAATACTCCAAAGTAAAGAGGAACAAATGCTGGATAGCAAGGATCTCAAGGTATAACACATAACACGAACAAGTTTGTGTTGGAGGGAAGGCAATAAAGTGGCCGATGATAACACAAATCATCAAGGGAAAGGATGGTCTTTCTCATCATGAATTCAATCGATATTCTGGAAGGACTCAGAATGCTCATGATGATCACGACACATTTGTCGAGAGATTCCATGAAGATGCAATCACTCGGCGATGACATCAAGTCAAAGGAATGATGAAGCGAAAGGTTATTGGAACCCTGGTTACGACAAACTCGGAATCAAGCTTGTTGTTCAAGGCGAAATGATATGACGGGGAAAGTCGGCGTAAGCTTAGCTCATCGTCGAAAATCGTGCTTCGGAAGGAAGGACCAGATAGCACAGTTAAGAAGTTGCATGATAATGATATAGCCGATCGGGCTAGGAATGACTTGAAGGGTTATTAAATCATAAGCAACGAAAATTACTTAGAGTTATTGAATCGGAGTGCGGAACCGATTCACTTAACAGTGTTCTCGAGTGACTAATAATTTAGAACCCGAGGGAAATTGGAATTGGCGAGGATAATAGTTGACGAAGAACTCATAAGAAGTTATGTAGTTCCGTGGTATTCTTGAGATACCAGAGTGTAATGCTCGACGGTAGATCAAAGTAGAGGTAGGACTGGGGTATTACTCTGCAGAAGACAAGTGCTCAAACTTGCACGGGAAATGGTATTTAAAAGAGAACATGGTCGGAACCACGTCCACGGATACCAGATGAACTTATTACAAGGGGGTAATTATTATAAGAGAAGCTTCCATGATAGGATCTACATCGTGTCCATGGGCATGAACACAAAGGTTCAAGGTCGACTCCCACTTCTTCAATGCATAACCTTCCATTCGCCTCTTGTATTTTGATAATGACATTAATTGTCGAAAGTTTTACCTGGTGCAATACCAGATAAGTATGTCCCGCGAAATCTTTCGGGTTCACACAGATTAAGGAAGGCATAGGTTCAACCCATCGGGGCATCGTAGAAAGATATACTACAAACTTCATGAGTAAATAACACAAGCTCAAAAGTAGAGCATGGTTGACAAAGCAGAGGATACAATTTACCAAAGGCATTATGTATCCGAGGAAAAGCTCACCAGATTATTTAATATGGAGGACATTGTCGGATAAAATCCGACAAAAGGGTCTGGTGGTCCACAAGGGATCTGATATGAGCCTCAGTACTCTACCAGAGGAAGAAGAATGCAAGGAGATCAGACTATAGAAACAACTGACTAACTCACAAGTTCAAACGCAAAGGAATTATGAATTCCAAGACAGGGGGTCAGAAGCAACGCTCTGATCAAGGATGGATAAGTTGAGTAGGCTTAGGGGTACAATTGATGGCAACTTGATAGGTCGAGATCCAGCTCATGTTTAAAATGAGGTCGGAGCTGGAAGGATGAATTCTAGGATCTGATTGAGGATTGCAAGCATTCGCAACATATTGAATCAATGGGCTCAAAAAGATAATGACAAGGGGTGCCAATAAGATTTCGAGACTTATGGGATTAATCATAATGCTAGTAAACAAGAATTTCAAGAGCAATAGGCTCCTGAGGATTTTCGGAAGATCGAATGGTATTCTGAACACTTTTGTGATATACTTGAATCCACTGGGGATGAGCGGATACTCCGTAAGTGCGAGAATTATCCGTAGGGGTATTCAGGTGACAAAGAACAGCAAGGCAGTAAGCTCAATGATTCTCGGAACAACTGAGATAATTTCGGGGTATCTTGTAATAACAAGATCAACTGGGAAACATTGTATGAATGGCGAGTATACGCGGTTATCCATAGGAGTTTATCGATGAAAGGGAATTGCAAAAGCGATGAACACAAGTTCTCGGGTTATCAGCGGAGAGTATCTTCAGGGTCTTCACGTGCAGCAGACGATCATCAGTAATAAGGGGCTCTCCGGGTGAAAGCGATAACGAGATCCTAATGTTAGATTTAGCAAAATTCACTTAACCCGAATAGGAAGAGAGTTCAGAGTCCCAGAGTATAGACAAGGAGTAAAAGATCCTAATACCACCCAATGGCGACGTGGGCCCGTAAGCCACACAGTCATGTTAGTAAAAGTTTTCAATGACTAGACTCGACTTCGGCCAAGGAGTTGGAAAGGGGGATTCCTACAGGCAGTCGGCTCTGATACCAACTTGTGACGCCCCCGATTTGACCGTACACTAATCATGCACGCAAATGTGTACGATCAAGATCAGGGACTCACGGGAAGATATCACAACACAACTCTAAACATAAATAAGTCATACAAGCATCATAATACAAGCCAGGGGCCTCGAGGGCTCGAATACAAGTGCTCGATCACAGACGAGTCAGCGGAAGCAACAATATCTGAGTACAGACATAAGTTAAACAAGTTTGCCTTAAGAAGGCTAGCACAAAAGTAGCAATGATCGAAAAGGCAAAGCCTCCTGCCTGGGACCTCCTAACTACTCCTCGAAGCCGAACTCCATGTAGAATCATCCTCGGGATCTCTAGCTCCTGGACTCCAGCATCTGGTTGCGACAATCCGGTATAGAAAAGGGGAAAAGAGGGAGAAAAGCAACCGTGAGTACTCATCCAAAGTACTCGCAAGCAAGGAGCTACACTACATATGCATGGGTATATGTGTAAAGGGCCATATCAGTGAACTAAACTGCAGAATGCCAGAATAATAGGGGGATAGCTAGTCCTGTCGAAGACTACGCTTCTGGCCAACTCCATCTTGCAGCATGTAGAAGAGAGTAGATTGAAGTCCTCCAAGTAGCATCGCATAGCATAATCCTACCCGGCGATCCCCTCCTCGTCGCCCTGTTAGAGAGCGATCACCGGGTTGTATCTGGCACTTGGAAGGGTGTATTTTATTCAGTATCCAGTTCTAGTTGTCATAAGGTCAAGGTACAACTCCGGGTCGTCCTTTTACCGAGGGACACGGCTATTCGAATAGATAAACTTCCCTGCAGGGGTGCACCACATAACCCAACATGCTCGATCCCATTTGGCCGGACACACTTTTCTGGGTCATGCCCGGCCTCGTAAGATCAACACGTCGCAGCCCCACCTAGGCTCAACAGAGAGGTCAGCACGTCGGTCTAATCCTATGCGCGCAGGGGTCTGGGCCCATCGCCCTATGCACACCTGCACGTTGCGTACGCGGCCGGAAGCAGACCTAGCCCCCTTAATACAAGCGCGAGCTTACGGTCCAATGCGGCGCGCGCCACTCAGTCGCTGACGTCAAAAGAGCTTCGGCTGATACCACGACGTCGGGATACCCATAACTACTCCCGCGTAGATGGTTAGTGCGTATAGACCAAATGGCCAGACTCAGATCAAATACCAAGAACTCGTTAAGCGTGTTATGTATCCACGAACGCCGACCAGGGCCAGGCCCACCTCTCTCCTAGGTGGTCTCAACCTGCCCTGTCGCTCCGCCACAAAGTAACAGTCGGGGGCCGTCAGGAACCCAGGCCCACCTCTACCGGGGTGGAGCCACCTGTCCTTTCAGCCCCCTCATCAGAACCACTTGCGGGTACTCCTCGAGCCGACCCGACTTTAGTCACCACATGTGTCATGTATATAATGTATATAGTATATACCCGTGATCACCGCCCAGGTGATCACGGCCCGATAGTATAGCACAGCAGACGGACAAGAATGTAGGGCCACTGATGGAAAACTAGCATCCTATACTAAGCAGTAGGATAGCAGGTAAGGGGAACAACTGTAGCAACAATGACAGGCTATGCAATAGAATAGGATTAATCAAAAGCATTAACATGCTACACTACTCTAATGCAAGTAGTAGAGAGTAGAGTAGGCGATATCTGGTGATCAAGGGGGGGTTTGCCTGGTTGCTCAGACAAGTAGGAGGGGTCGTCAACTCCGTAGTCGAACTGGGCAGCAGCAGTGTCGGTCTCGTAGTCTACCGGAGAGAAGAGGGGGGAAGAAACAGTAAATACAATGCAAACATAAGCATGACGATGCGTGACATGACAATGAACAGTGCGAGGTGTGTCCTAACGCGACAGTAGGTGGTACCGGCGAAGGGGGGGGACATCCGGGAAAGTATTCCCGATGTTTCGCGTTTTCGGACAGACGGACCGGAGGGGGAAAGTTGCGAGTTCGATAGGTTAGGGAGGTGTGGTGGACGAACGGACTGCGTATTCGGATTCGTCTCGTCGTTCTGAGCAACTTTCACGTTGAAAATATTTTAATCCGAGTTACGGATTAAAAGATATGATTTTCTAAAGATTTTATTAATTTCTGGAATTTAATTAATTATTTAATTTAATTCGAAGTTTGGATTTATGACATCAGCATGATGTCATGCTGACATCAGCAGTCAACAGGGGTTGACTAAGTCAAACTGACATGTGGGTCCAGTGGGACCCACCTGTCATTCACTGTTTAGGTTAATTAGGGTTTAGCTAATTAATTATGGTTTAATTAAATTAAACAGGATTAATTAACTTAATTAATTAATTAATTAATTAATTAAAATTATTTTTTATTTTTATTTTCTTTATTAATTAATTTATTATTATTATTATTATTAATATTATTATTATTAATTTATTTATTATTTTTATTATTATTAATTTATTTTATTTATTATTTTATTTTATTTTATTTATTATTTTTATTTTAAAAAAAAACAAGTTTCCAGGGGGGGCCACTGTTAGTGGCCCTAGGGCCAAACGGGGCGGTTCGGGCGCTGGTGCCCGACAGGGCGCCTGGGGGGGGCGCTGGCGAGGCCGTGGTGGTGCGCCGGCGGAGGCGCGGCCGGCCGCGGCGCTGGGCGCGAGCCAGCAGCGCGACAGATGAGCGAGGCGAGCCCCGGGGCGCCGGGCCCTGGATGCGTGGGGGCGGGGCGTGCGTGCATCGGGCGCGGTCGGGGCGTGGCGACCGCGGGACGCGACGCGGGGAGAGTGGCGTCGGGCGCACGAGCGGCGGCAGGTGGCCGCGGTGACCGAACGGGGAAGGACAGGGAAGAGGAAGAGAGGCCGGGGGCCTCACCGCGGGGCCGTAGGGACAGGGCAGCGGTGCTCGGGGAGGACGACGGGGACGGTTCGACGCCGGGGAGTCCGGCGAGGAGGCGTGGTCGAGGCGGAGGACGAAGACGGGCGGCGGGGTCTAGCAGCGTCGAGGTGGCGCCGGGGACGAGCGCCGGCGCCAGGGGCGCGGGGCGGCACCGGGCGGCGTCGGGCGTCGGCGATGACGACGGGATCGGGGGCGGCCCGTCCAGATCGGGGAGAGGGGGGGCGCCGGCAGGGCGCAAGGCGAGGCGCGGGGCGACGTCGGGGCGAGGCGGGGAGGAGAGGTCGTCCGGTGAGGACCGGCGGCGGCGCGGGTGCAAGGCATCGGGGGCGGCGCTTGCCACCGACGGGATCCGCGCCGGGGAGGGAGAGAGAGGTGGGTGAGATCGAGGGGAGTGGGGGGGAGCGAGTGGTGGAAGTGGGGGGTTAGGGTTTCGGGGTAGTGGGGTTAGGTAGGTAGGGGGGTGGGCCGGCCCATTCGGGCGGCTGAGGCCAGCTGGGCCACTTGGCCCAGCGCGGGGGGGGTGTCTTTTCCTTTTTCTTTTTCTTTTGATTGTCTTCTGTTTTTTTTTGTGTTTTCTTTTATTTATTTTCCTTTACTGTTTTATTTTAGTTACACTTTATTCTTAGTTTAGTAAAATATGACAATAGCTCCAAATTAGTGTTCCAAAACAACCCACTACCCTAAAAAGTTTTTACCTCAAGATAAAATAGTTTATGATTTTATAAAATATCAAAGGCATTTATTTAATAGTTTTACCTACTGTTTTAATCGTTTAAGTGCATTTAAACTTTTTATAAAAATGTTGTTTCTTCACCATAACTACCTACGCAATATTTGTCACGATCCGAACATTTTAGTTTTAACATCTGAAAACTTTTGTTGTTTGCTTTTATTTAAATTTTGAATTTGTTTCGGTTCTGAACCATCGAGAGTTTATCAACAGTAATGGGGTGACGTGGCATCGTTAATGAGGGATTACTGTAGGTTAATTATCCGGGCGTCACTGGACAGCGGTCAAGAACATCCTGAAATACCTGAAAAAGACTAAGGATATATTTCTCGTTTATGGAGGTGACAAAGAGCTAGTCGTAAATGGTTACGTCGATGCAAGCTTTGACACTGATCCGGACGATTCTAAATCGCAAACCGGATACGTGTTTACATTGAACGGTGGAGCTGTCAGTTGGTGCAGTTCTAAACAAAGCGTCGTGGCGGGATCTACGTGTGAAGCGGAGTACATAGCTGCTTCGGAAGCAGCAAATGAAGGAGTCTGGATAAGGAGTTCATATCCGATCTAGGTGTCATACCTAATGCATCGGGACCAATGAAAATCTTTTGTGACAATACTGGTGCAATTGCCTTGGCAAAGGAATCCAGATTTCACAAGAGAACCAAGCACATCAAGAGACGCTTAAATTCCATCCGGGATCAAGTCCAGGTGGGAGACATAGAGATTTGCAAGATACATACGGATCTGAATGTTGCAGACCCGTTGACTAAGCCTCTTCCACGAGCAAAACATGATCAACACCAAGGCTCCATGGGTGTTAGAATCATTACTGTGTAATCTAGATTATTGACTCTAGTGCAAGTGGGAGACTGAAGGAAATATGCCCTAGAGGCAATAATAAAGTTATTATTTATTTCCTCATATCATGATAAATGTTTATTATTCATGCTAGAATTGTATTAACCGGAAACATAATACATGTGTGAATACATAGACAAACATAGTGTCACTAGTATGCCTCTACTTGACTAGCTCGTTAATCAAAGATGGTTAAGTTTCCTAACCATAGACATGAGTTGTCATTTGATTAACGGGATCACATCATTAGGAGAATGATGTGATTGACTTGACCCATTCCGTTAGCTTAGCACTTGATCGTTTAGTATGTTGCTATTGCTTTCTTCATGACTTATACATGTTCCTATGACTATGAGATTATGCAACTCCCGTTTACCGGAGGAACACTTTGTGTGCTACCAAACGTCACAACGTAACTGGGTTATTATAAAGGTGCTCTACAGGTGTCTCCGAAGGTACTTGTTGAGTTGGCGTATTTCGAGACTAGGATTTGTCACTCCGATTGTCGGAGAGGTATCTCTGGGCCCTCTCGGTAATGCACATCACTATAAGCCTTGCAAGCAATGTGACTAATGAGTTAGTTGCAGGATGATGCATTACGTAACGAGTAAAGAGACTTGCCGGTAACGAGATTGAGCTAGGTATTGAGATAGCGACGATCGAATCTCGGGCAAGTAACATACCGATGACAAAGGGAACAACGTATGTTGTTATGCGGTTTGACCGATAAAGATCTTTGTAGAATATGTGGGAGCCAATATGAGCATCCAGGTTCCGCTGTTGGTTATTGACCGGAGACGTGTCTCGGTCATGTCTACATAGTTCTCGAACCCGTAGGGTCCGCACGCTTAAAGTTCGGTGACGATCGGTATTATGAGTTTTTGTGTTTTGATGTACCGAAGGTAGTTCGGAGTCCCGGATATGATCACGGACATGATGAGGAGTCTCGAAATGGTCGAGACGTAAAAATCGATATATTGGACGACTATGTTCGGACACCGGAAGTGTTTCGGACATTTACCAGAGTACCGGGGGGTTACCGGAACCCCCCGGGGAGTATATTGGGCCTAATGGGCCTTAGTGGGAGAAGAGGAGGGGCGGCCAGGGCAGCCGCGCGCCCCCTCCCCCTCTAGTCCGAATTTGACAAGGAGGGGGGGGGCGGCGCCCCCTTTTTCCTTCTCCTCCTCTCTCCCTTCCTTCCCTTCTCCTACTCTAACAAGGAAAGAAAGAGTCCTACTCCCGGTGGGAGTAGGACTTCCCCCTTGGCGCACCCTCCTTGGTCGGCCGCCTCTCCCTCCTTGCTCCTTTATATACGGGGGCAGGGGGGCACCTCTAGACACACAAGTTGATCTGTTGATCTCTCCCAGCCGTGTGCGGTGCCCCCCTCCACCATATTCCACCGCGGTCATATCGTAGCGGTGCTTAGGCGAAGCCCTGCGTCGGTAGCAACATCATCACCGTCATCACGCCGTTGTGCTGACGGAACTCTCCCGTGAAGCTCTGCTGGATCGGAGTTCGCGGGACGTCATCGAGCTGAACGTGTGCTGAACTCGGAGGTGCCGTACGTTCGGTACTTGGATCGGTCGGATCGTGAAGACATACGACTACATCAACCGCGTTGTGCTAACGCTTCCACTTTTGGTCTACGAGGGTACGTGGACAACACTCTCCCTTCTCATTGCTATGCATCACCATGATCTTGCGTGTGCGTTGGATTTTTTTCAAATTCCTACGTTCCCCAACAATATTCTAGCAAAGCAAAGAGAGACAATATAGCTATAATTAGTGTTTTGAAGCATGTATTCTGAAGCATTCGGAAAAGATCATTTTTATTCCCATTTACCTTCTACATTATAGCAATAATTAGTATTCTGAAGCATGTATCACTAAAAGGCAAGCAAGCTCTATTCTGTTAGTTCAGAACCAATTCAAATAGTGATTTTGATAATGAGCTCATCATGCAACAGATATCCTCCGATCCTCCCATAAAATATTGTGGTAATTACGACAGACTTATGAGAAAGGATCTTGACATGTAGCCGCAAATAATTCTTTAGGTTTCTTTGACAGCAATACAAGTTTCTAAACACGTCAGGTCCAAAACCGATCTTGAGGTTCAATATATCCCTTAGCTTTCTCATTGATAAGAATTTCTTAGAAATGTTTCTTATACGCTAGTTTCTGATTAAAGAGAAACATCAAGCATCTAGCACAATTTTACGATTAATGAGAAACATCACGTATCTAGCCCAATGGGGCATCTAATTTTTTTTAAGAATGGATCATTGGCTATCCTTGATTGGCAAGGCAAAGATAATGAATACATGAATGGATTTAATTAGCATTCCTTATCTGAAAAAGGACAGAATTAGCTTCCTTTATATCTCAAAAAGGACTGAATTAGCTTCCTTTCCTAAATTAGACAACTACATCAAGGTGATACAAATACAATTGAACCACCACCAGTTAATTTAGTAATCAGTCCTATCAACCTAAGCTATGCTTGCCTGACAAACACTAACCTTCACAGCACTTCACACTAACCTTCACAGCACTCGGAACCTCCTAAGGTAGATGTGCAGGGGGTAGGAAGAGGGGGTGGAGCTCACCACGAGATTAACTTCGAAATGCGGTATGAAATAAACACATGGGCAGAAGCTCTAGCAAGGCATTGTAATTGATGAAGCTAATGCACATCATGCCAAGGAGATACAGAAATATGTTAACGAATGTGAATGCAGAAATATGTTGGAAGGCTCATTTGTCATTGATATTGGATAGAACCAGGGGTTCAAATACCAGCAGCCAACACCGCTAATTTTCTCTTAAACCAACATGCCCTTCTTTCAAAATGTTTAAAAATATCATCATTCGTGCTTTCGTCTGACAGTAATCTCCAGTACAGTGTATTAACTTGAAAAAGAGACGAACTAAATCAAGCTAGGCAATAGAAGAGCAAGAGGAGCTTACCCATCTTCTTCTTCCCGCGCTTCTCCAGATGAACGCCAGCGGCTCGGCTCGCGACAGCGTTTTGGGGCAGGCGCGCGGGTAGCGCCGTTGTGGCTCACACAAGCGGTGCCACGGCCGTTTCGTGGCACCAACAGACATGGCCCTACAGATCAACAATTATTATAATTAAGAATATGAACAAACATGATCAAGTGCAGTTCAACGATCAGATAGGATGAGAATAACGAACATGCTATACACAATAATCGTAATAAAAGAATAATAATTGAGGCCTCATCCTTAACATGTAACAGAAAATTAAGCCTGCACTTGATCCTGATTTTTGCTAGTAATTAGTGAGTCCCTATTATTTTTGCTAATAATAATTGAGGTCATCGGCCACGGCCACGGCGAGCGGGACGGGCGGGGCGGGGAGGAGAGAGGTCCACCGCGGCGTGGTCTGAGGGGCGTCGGCGGCAGCGATGTGAGCGGGGCGGCAAGGTCTGAGGGTGGGAGAGGGAGGGGAGAGGGCGGGGCGAGCAGGGGCTGGGACGCGGGAGGACGAGCGGGGAGAGGAGGCTAGGGTTCATCACGGGAGTGGCCCCCTTTTATACCCCCTACGCGAAATGACCGAAATGCCCTGGTGGGGGCACCGTATTTACATTCTGTTGCCATTGGAATTTTATCCGACGGCTCACAGCGATCTGGTAAATATCCGACGCCTCACGTGAGCCGAGCCCGAGATCCAACGGCTGGAATCGCATCAGGAAAACGATCGGACGGCCGAGAAGCTCTAATCGCTGAGGAGCGCCCGGTGGAACCTGAGTTCTTGTTTCTGGATGCAATGTTCAAATTTTCTGCATTAGGATTAAGAGAATAAACAAGTGTACAGTGTAAAGAAGTCAACAGAGAAGGGCAAAAGTGTTAATGGTGAACATAAGGAGATGAACAACAAGAACACAACAGAGAAGGGCTAAATTTGAAGTTTCGGCTCGAGATGCTTACTAAGTTACTCCAATTATTGCCAGAGGTATACCATTTATTCATAGTAATTTGGTATGAATCGATATACTTATGTCTAAAAATATTGTCGGCAAAGTATGAGCATTGAACTAGTTATATGTCAAGTCTATCTACACACAAAAAGTGTGAAATTTGATGCTCTTTTGTACGGTTCTGGCATAAGTTTGTGTAGCTCAATAACACCACAATTCTTGTAGTACTAGAACTTCTTTCGTCAAAATTCTTTGTCTTGGCAGACCGTGCACGACAGTAGTCAGCACTTGTCCATGTCCCTCCAGCTCAAGTAAACCAGGCCGGCATTGTAGTGCGCGTAAGCGCCGGCGATGACAAGCGCGTGGAACAGCTGGTGGCTGTGCCCGACGAGGTCAAACCTGCCCGGCATCCACCTCTCCGGCACCCTCGTCGCGTACACCAGCACGCCGGCCAGGTAGAACACCCCCATGGCCACCTCGTATCCCGTGGTGACCACCGCCTCGGGCCTTGCGCCGAACACGAGCATCTTGTGCACGATGGGCACGAGGCCGGACGCGCCCATGCACACGAACAGCGCCGCGCGCGCCCACCTCAGCTCGGGCGCCTCGAAGACCGGCAGCAGCGACACGGCCACCGCGGCGGCGCCGAACACGGTGATGGAGCCGAGGTAGAGCGTCCGGGAGAAGGGGTCGCAGAGGAAGGTGTAGTAGACGAGCGGGTAGAAGGAGGTGACGATGAGGCCGGTGATCCCGGCGTAGTCGAGGCGGAGCAGCACGTAGCTGGCGTGCTCCGAGTGGCACGCCAGCAGGTGGCACCCGCTGCTCATCAGCAGGCAGAACATGGCGCCGCACAGGTACGTGTAGAACGGCCACCGCTCGACCGGACCGTGCTCTCCTGACAACAGCGACAACGCCGCCGCTGCCGCGAGGTCCGTCTCGCCGGAGACGGACACGTTGCGGCGCAGCAGCGCCTGCATTGCCACGGCCGCTCCGCTGGTGCCGTAGGAGGTCATGAGCACCCTGTGGTCGCCGTTGCCGGTGCAGTTGGCCAGGCCCGTGGATCTCACCGAGTGGGACACGCTGGTTTCCATGGGGACCATCGTGGCGGCGCACACGGTGAGCGCGAGGAACACGAAGAAGCCGATCAAATGCCTGCGAGAAAACACGCGTCAGCTTCTAAAGCGCATGCGCGACGTGTCACGGACGTAGTACGTGCTCGGGCAGAGAGGCTTACGTCCAGACGTTGATGGTCTCGTTGTGGAGGGCGAAGGCACTGAGGAGCGCCTCCTTGAGGGGCCACTCGCTGCGGTAGTAGTGGAGGATGAACTCGTTGTGCTGCAGGAATGCCGGGAGCGCGTCGTAGCCGACGAGCTCGCACTTGCGCCCGCAGCACCGCTTCGCCACGCCGCCGCCGCCTTTGCTTCCCTCCAGCAAAAGCGACTTCATCGTCGTCGCCGCTGGTGACGACGCCACGGCGGCGACGTCGCTCATCCGTATGGCGGCCGTCTTCCTCAGCAGCGTCACCGTGGAAGCCATTCCCCGAGTCCTGCTCGGTAGCCGGCTATGGAAAATTAACCTCGATCTCGTGTGGTCGACCGAGGACTCGACTCGAGGGAGAAGTAGAGGGGTGTGGTTCGGTGTGACTGGGCTTCTCCGGGTATATATATAAAGCTCTAGTGTTGACTTGTTGTGACCGAGTTTAGGTGGGAAATGGGTGCCCTGAAACGGTCCGATTAGAGCAACTGCGCACGCCAGGACGCTTAAAAAACGATGGATCGTGTTGCAGGTCCAGCAATTAGCGCCGGCACAAGTTAATACTAATAGGCAGACCACGAGTGTTCTTATGCTATGTATAGCCTGTCGTTGTTCCCGGTGGCTACTTTGAGTGCGGTGTCCTGCAACACCAATCAATGGCAGACGGCGTAAAGTCACAGTACAGTGTGAATTTAGAGTAAATAGCATAAAACTACCACAATTCGCGTTTCAAAAACCCCAAATCGCCGACTGATTTACACTTTATCGCGATTATGACAGGCTGGGCCCGCACCTAAACAAACCGTTTGTTTGACCGTTAACTGACATGTGGGGCTCACATGTCAGTGTCTCTTACACTCCAATAAAAATATCTCAAAATATATGGCCTAATTGTTTTACAGAATAGTCCCTGTAAGTTTTTTGAAAAAGCAATCGGGTCCCTATAAGTTAAAAAAAAGCAATCGGGTCCCTGAGAGAAGCCGCATCGCCATGAGGAATGGCGCCGGCGGCTTTGTGGCTTCCAGGTCGCGGTGGAGCAGCTTAAGGCGCCGGCGGCTCGGCGGTGGCAGGTCGCGGGAAGCAACGTGGCCCGCGGTGGAGCAGCTCGACGCGTCGGCGGCCAGGTCGTGGGCAGCTGCGTGGTAGGCGGTGGAGAAGCTCGACAGGCCGGTCGATGGTGGCGCCGGCTCGAGGTGGTGGCGGTGTGGCCGGCCTCGGCGGGGAGACGGGGCTCGTCGGGCCCGTGCACCTCTTCATGGTGGCGGTGTGGCCGACCTCGGCGCCGGCTCGAGGTGGTGGTCCATGGAGGCGCCGGCTCAAGGTGGTGGCGCCGGCGTCGGCGCGGAGGCGGGGCTCCTCCAGGTGGGCGACGGGCTCGGTCCAGGTGGAGTCCTTGCCGGCCGCGCCTGCTGCTCCTTGCCGGCTGGCAGAGAGAGAGAGAGAGAGAGATAAGGGAGAGAAGGAGGAGGAGGAGGAGGAAGAGATAACTGACATGTGGGCCCCACATGTCAGTTAACGGTCAAACAAACGGTTTGTTTAGGTGCGGGCCCGACTTGTCATAAACTGGTTTAATTTCTTAGCCACGGGCGTTTTGGGTCTTTTGAAACAGTCGACGCCGACTCTGATAGTTATCAGTCACAAACAAAATTATGGTAGTTTTTTGGAACCTAACGCGAATTGTGGTAGTTTTATGCTATTTACTCGTGAATTTACGAACACCTCGACGACCATACGGTGTAACTCATGTTAGTTAGGCTTAATGTCAGCTGCCGGTTCAGGATTGATCGTGGAAAACAGGAGTGCTTTGGTCACGGACTCGTAGCCCTCTCTGCAAGCCGACCGGGGACACGCAAGACTGCTGGACGCGTGCAGTACGGCAAGCATCCTCGGTTCAACTTTGGCGGCTTAATTAATACTCTCCTCGGAAGAAAACGATGGTGATCATAGAACACTTCGTCAGAGAAATGTTGCTGCCACTGGGGAAGTAGCATCCCGTGTGTTCATGTTCTCAACAAACTTATTCGGTAGCAGGTTTCGTAGGTCAAGATCATCTGCCACGCTCAACATTTTTTTTCTTTGAAACGGAGGCGAAAACTTTGCCTCGTCTATTAACCCGAAATCATCGGACGTCTACGGCTATGTCAGATTAGTATCAGTGTCAAACATTGGTGCAGGTGGAGCCTCGATCCCACTAGACGCTCAACTCTTGAACCTGTCTCCATGTTTCTCGACGTATGACCATATTTCTCCCTTGCCTTGTTAACATACTCCGTCAACGACAAGTTTTATGCCTGCGCACCAATCCAATTTTGTTTTGGCTTTGGGGGTAGTGGTAAACCCCGATCACTGCCACTTGTTGTCTTGTCTATGCACACGCCGCTATTCGCTTGGATCTTTGCTGGAACAAAGTGTTCCAAGTCCTTGAGATAGCGTTCCCCAAGAAACTGGGTTTGTTGTTGTCTACGCGCTTCCTTTGGATCTTCGCCCGACTCCAAATTTCAGGCCGACTCTATTGTTGTGAAAAGCACCGGTGTACTTTTGTAAAGTGAGTGGGCGAGTATTTATATTTGAAAGCAATACCCGTAATAATCTGAAGCTAGCATAGTACTCGAAACTTTGTAGACCAAATACTACTTGAAACTTTTTCTTTGACAGATTTTCCACTCGTCTACGCAGCCAAATAATACTTGAAACTTTGTAGTACCAAAACATATCACACATATACGCATATACACTATATATCAAAAGTCAAAAAGAGTTGTAAAGTGAGTACATCTTATTTATTTTATATGAAATCTAATAAGACATAGAGAATTGGACTGAATCAATTTGAAGAATCTGACACCAAATCTCCTTACCGCGTATGCACAACGAGAAATTTTAACCTTGCTGCCCAAAGAGGCTGAAAGGAATCTACGTTGGAGCTTAGTCTAATCTGTCCGGATTGATGAATTTGAGGACAATCGGAGCCCAAAAGACTGACTCGAAAAAGAAGCAACACCCTTGCGAAGACTAAAATCCTAACCTATCTACTAGCCGGAGCTGAGGCACCAAGATTCCCTTCTCCACCACCAACCGCCCGAGCGGCGGACAGAGGGGAGGCGAATCCACGGGCTTGTTGGGGGAGATCGAGGGGAGAAAGGCTTTGCCCTAGTGGACTTGCAAGAGGGGAACGAAAGACATCGGGGAAAAGGCGACGACTGCATCTCTGGGGTGCTAGTCCTTAACTAGGGGCAAGTGCACGAAGACTTCCTGACTTCTAGTATGGGAGCCCCAACAAAGGCGCATCGGTGGTTCGTTCTGGTGACGGTAGTGGTCATTCAGTGGTTCAGGGACCTTAGTGTGATTTTTTATGTTGGGGTGCTTTGTTTTTCTGATAAACTTATAGAATAAATTTGAGTCCTTTTTGCAAAAAAACACATGATGGTACACATTCTTGAAATAAAATCTTTTCTAGATAATGAAATAATCAACCCTCTGCCTTTGCACCAACTGAGGACGCACGTAACAAAACTGTTTAAACTCCATGAAAAACATGGCAACATACCGAAGCCGAAAGACAACATTGCACAACAATAACAAAGTAAAAGACTTTTGTCATCATCCAATGCTTTCAATGAGAAATACGAATGAATCATACCATAGTCATCAAATTCAACAAATCAAGGTTTCCATTCCCACACATCGAGTCCAATTACTACACAACAACACACTTACAAAGACGATACTGTAGGTGGTAGTGCTCATCGACTCTCAAATGTGGAAGCTAGACCTAGGATTTTTCACCTGCATAGAAAGGTACATAAGCTTTTTTTTTTGCGGGGAAGAAAGGTGCATAGAAAGGTACATAAGCTATCATCCCAACCTCCAATACTCCACTATTGGGTTCAGTCAACGAGTAGACCGTGACCTCAAATCTTAAGCTACCACTACATTGGCTAGATATTGTCAGTCACAGTACTCATCCGCGTCGCAGATCGCCCCAATAGTAATATTGTTGTTGTGGATAGGATAAAATATAGAACCTAGATTTTCTGACGGCTCTGCTACCTAGCGGAGCAGCACAATCATATTTATTTATGCTTTGAGATTTCTACGTGTGTTAAGCATTTCAATGCATTTTAGGGACCATAGCAAATACTCCCTCCGTTTCTAAATATTTATCTTTTTAGAGATTTCAAATGAACTACCATATACGGATGTATATAGACATATTTTAGAGTGTAGATTCACTCATTTTACTCTGTATGTAGTCACTTGTTGAAATCTCTACAAAGACAAATATTTAGGAACGGAGTGAGTACAAACCTAAGTATCTCCCACGTTAGCTTTGCGCCATGTTAGCTTCCCACAATTTTATTGTTTTCTTCAGTTTTTAGGTAGGTTTCTTTCTTTTTCCTTTTGGTTTTCTTCTTCGTTTCTTACCTCTATGATCATCCCCCCCTTTAGTCATTTTCTTATTTTCCATTCCTGAAAGTTTTTTGAAAAAAAAAACTATAATTAATGAAAAAAAAATCAAATTTGAGAACACTTTGGAATTCGTAATTTTTAAAAATTGAATTTTTTTCTAAATTCTTGAACTTATTAAAATTCAGTTATTTTTTTAAAATTCGCATATATTAATAAAAGTTGTGCATGTAAAAAAGTGAGGGGATAAGAATAAGGAATGAGAAGGTAAGGAAAACTGAGGACAGAAAGAAAGGAAAGAATCTCTACTCCTAATGGAGCAGTTGGTGAATAGTCTTCACGGTTTATTTTCGCTGGTTTTTTTCGTCTCTCCTCCCACCACCCCCTCTTACCCTGGTTCATCGGTTTATTTTTTCTCTCCACTCTTTATTACAACCAGAACTTTCCTAACGTATAACAAATCACGGATTTTACTTTCTTAAGTTATGCAAATCAATCGATCCCTTTTATTGATGCAATTTGTTTTAGGAAAGAAATAACAGATTTTCAGGATCCTCTCGGTCCCGTCCCTATGAATCGAAGTCCCAGCTTCGTTGCCGCCGCCTACGTACGAAGTCCTTCGTTGCCGCGATCTCGTTCGATCTCCCTGCCGCCGACCCTTCGTTGTCGCGGCCCACGTACTATCCCCTGCGATCCCACGTCCGGGATCGCCACCACTGATGTAAGGGATCATCGCCGTCGATCTCCCAGAGGAAACGCCGCTGCCGCCGACCGACGCCGTCGCCGCCTGCGCTAAACCCGAGGCGCACGATGATGCAGGCGCGACCGTCGGGCATGGCGGCGCCCGATGTGGCGCAGCGTTGAGGAGCTACGAGGGGTGCGGCAGATCCGCCTGGAGTTGTGCACGTGGTCTGGTGATGGTGGCCTCCGCCTCGGACCAGAATCCGCCACCGCGACCTCTCATCTATGCGTCGAGCTCCTCTTCCCGTCTCTCTGATATCCGTTGGCGCAGCTGCTGCCATGGCCACAAGCCCGCAATGAGGACCTCCGCCGCAGCCATAGCCATGTTGAGGTCAGTATTCTTCTGCTAGCTCCACGCATGGCAAGCAGGTTGGTTGGCGCCTTCCTTGAACAAGCACGAACCATTCCCATTAGCAGAACAGAGTTTGTTGGCTTCAGCATTCGGGTCGGTTAACCTATTTATGTTTAGGCAATTCGTTCTCCCATGTAACCATTGATACAATTTGTATGTCTTACAACTCATGCAGGGTACGGTGAGTCACCAAGAGGAAAAGAAAACATCCGATTCAGATGCTAACCTATGTTTATTGCTGATTTCACCTACCACCTATGTTCAGGCAAAGATGTAGCCAACCTTCTCCAATTTGTTCTTGGAAACCATGAACGGCCACTGATGGTGTTGAAAAAATAAAGAACGGAAGCAGGTAACTGGACCTATCTTCACCATTGTTACTCTGAATCTGACCGCAGCCAAACGGTCCTGATATTTGCACCAGTCTGTGTGTCGTCTCAGGGGACTGCAAGTACGAGGAGGGTGTCAAGGCCCGGTGCGGCACCATCAACAACAACACCTCCCAGCTCCTCACTTACGGATCATCATTGCCATCTTCTAAATCTTCCTCTTCCTGCCAATGTACTGCTCAGTTAGATTATACAAACTTAGCAAATCTCTTTTGGTATACTGACGCGCTGAACAAGAACATAACGGTGCTGAATAGTTCTCAAGAATTTTTTCGTATGATATGTACTAGTATAAGGTACGTATGCACGTGGTGTTAATTGCTGGAGTTTAAAATTGTTTATCAGGTCTTTTATCGTCTTGTAACCACGTATATACGTTTGGTTTTGAGTGTTTTGACATGTACAAACTGCTCATTGATAGTGACTTGAAAGGAATTTTTCTCTCAACAGCACCAGGCCGCTGGGTGCAGGCGTGCCGCACCGTGATGAGTGTAGAAGGATCCAGCTGGGAGCGTTTTGGCGCGCGTCCGTACATGGCGAATCCAAGAAACATCAGCCGTTGGATCATTTGAGCTTCGTATTGATGAAGAATGGAGATTCACCCTGTGTAACAAATCAACGGCTAACAGTTTGCTTCTACAGTGTTCTGGATGCCTAGCCCAAGTTCAAAAATTGCAGTACTATAGCAGTAGAGATAGAGATATACAGTAGCTGGTTCATCACGTGGTGAACTGCTTTGTAATTTTGTGATATTTGTATTAACTGGCGCTGATTGATTGAGAGATTGCAGGGGGTGTGGTCAGACAAAGTGCAGGAATGGGAGGAGTACGCCAAGAATGAGACGGCGTGCCCTGACATGTACGTTTGCTTGTTTTTTTTTTAGTTTTTCAAAGGAAAAGGAAAAAAATGTTCACTATTTATTCGGTTGTGCATAATTAGGAGCGCTTATTACCTCAAAAAAATAGGAGCGTGTAACTGTTTATTTATGGTACAAATTATCATTGCCGTTCTATATTGCCACAAAAGTTTCTTGAAAATCACAAAAAGAGGGCCAGTGATGCTTATGGGAAGAAGGAAATAAAAGCACTTAATGTGAGCTACCATTTTGTTCATATTCTTTGTATTCTTTGAAGTAACTGCCTTTCGGAACTCGAGCGAATGTGCCTGGAAACGCATCCACCCTGCCCAAAGGTCGAAGTCCAGCCCCGGCTGGTGTACGATGGGAACAACAGGCTATTTCATCACAGACCCATGGTAACATACTGACTCTTCCTCTTTTAATCAACAGTTTTCTGTTCAACGAATTTACGAGAAGGAGCTATTTGCATTCCTAATTATTGTGTGTGCGAGAAGTAATTGAAGAACAATACATCAGCTAATCTTAGTGAATTGCATAATGCATGATGACAAATGCAGCAATTTTTAGATAACAAGATGCATGTTGTTGCGGAACACAAAATTGAGAACTAATCCTACTTAAGAGAAGAAAATTACAAGATAGCAAGACATGAACTACTTGATGTATATCTGGACAGTATTATAGGATGGACAATTCAAATCCATTGCTGGACTTTTGGACCAAGCGATATACGATGTCCAATAAAAAGCTTGACTGAAATAAACTTTTGGCTCGGTGGTGTTTTGAGACCTAACTTACAAATTGTATAACTTTTGGCTCACTGAACTTGGTGTTTCTTTTTTGCAGCATGATGATTTCAGAAGTACAGTTGAAACATTCGTCTATATGTTACCCTCTGCTATGAGACTGTACTGTTGAAACTGAGCAGCAAAACTTCAAGTTGATAATGCATTGATATATCTTATTAGGATTATCGTGTCTCATGTGTTAGCTTATTAGGTATGATAGTGGAAAATGGTCCACTTATTTAACCAACCATCACACACCCATTATTCTTGTGTGTCCATATGCATTTCTTTTTTCTTTAGGCTTGGAACTTTATACATGAAAATTGATGTTGGCCAGAGTTAGGGTTGCTCTACTAGGCACATCTTATTTCAATGAGTATCTATAGTTTCAGCTCATTAGCTTGTGATTTTCTCTAAAATAAAGTATGGTACCATGTCATGTAATGAATGTAATATTGGTTGTTTTTTGTTGTTCCTTTCCTTACACGTCTTTCCTCTTTCGTGATTTACTGCAAAAGTATTATTGATCTCCTATGTCGAGTGTCGACAAATAAGCAATTTCAATGCCTTTCCAGTGATGAATCTCAATGAAGTGGAAAGAGAGAACATAATCTCGGTAAAGATATTGTACAATTTTTTTTGTAGAGCAATAGCAGATTTTATTGCTTAGTTTTTATATTCTCTTTCCAATGTATTTTTACGCATTATTGACTTGGAATAGACGACATCTCACAATCAAGTTTGAAGTAACTCTACAAAAATCATAACATGGTTGCCTGTTGTTGTCCAGTACATTATGTTCCATTTTCTCCATAATTATGCTCCCTTTATGTGTGGTTCTATTCTGTTTACCATTTTTTTAATTCATTCATCCAACATTTATTCTCGGGTCATTGTCTATTCTATGAGCAATAGGACTATAAGCCCTCCATGGATCTAATCGTGGGTACTACTTTTTATTGTTACCCAACTGACAATATCCTAACGAGCTGTACATGGTGGCTATTATATTCAAGCTCCCCGAGTTTTCCATTTGACCTTTAACTGTGTGTTATTTGTGGTAGATGTATCATTCAAAAGAGTATTGGTCAAGATCGTACATTGCACATGCAAACTTACTAGGCAAAAACATTTAGCTATCTATACTTGCACTTAATTTTTGGGTTAATTGTAAAAATTGGGGGGGGGGGGGAGGAGGGGTAGCGGGCATGGTTCACCTATAAAGAGGTAGCGTTTCAGACTCTCGCATGATGACATACGGAAAATTGTATAGCTTTGTTGCAAGTCAGTTAAATTTCAGGTTTCTTCTAGCGCTTCCGATAAACATGAGGAAGGACTCCCCGTAAAAAAATTGAGGAAGGATTACTATTGTTGTTCATGGGAAATTATCTTCCTTCGACATACACAGGCACTCGTGCAGCCATGAAATTATCTCTCTGACAAAGCACATATGTCAGCACGAGAAGTATCTTTCTTAGGTGTGCATTCGAAGTCTCTACTTAATAATGCTTTTTTATGTCTCAACATGAATGACGAGAGTCCGCAAGTGAATTTTATAATAATCCATTTTATATTCTACTTACAAGTTCAAACAATAACCCTAATTTATCATGTAGTAAATTAGTTGTACTACATGTACTCCATTTTTCTTATGTACCTAGCTTGCTCAATTTAAATAAGGACAACATTTTGTTAATTTTCTTGAGCTTTGAAATCTAGATTTATTTGATGGAATATGTTGCAAATAAGATAGGAATGTGGAGGGAATGGAGTGAGTGCAATAGGGGACAAGATTGATGGCGGGGAGAGGAGGTGCCGCCCGATGCTATGGAGGGGAGAGGATCAAGGAAGTGAGGCTGTAGGGACAGGAGCGGATGGGCTCCGCCAGTGGCGTGGAGAGGAGGAGTGTTGCTGCCGTGGAGGGGGGAGGAGCTTGCGGTGAAGTTGTCGAGGGAAGGGAGGCGACAAATTTGATGAATCATCTCATGTTCGTTTTGCAGTAATTTGTATATATTTAAGTTGAAGGGCCACCATCTTACTAACACAGGTCAAAAGGATTTTGTTTGCCCACATCTAGGTTGTGCTAAGGTAGGGATTCACTAAGTTTCCATTTGTATATATTTAAGTTGAAGGGCCACCATCTTACTAACACAGGTCAAAAGGATTTTGTTTGCCCACATCCAGGTTGTGCTAAGGTAGGGATCACTAAGTTTCCATTGCATGAAAACATTTTTGCTCCTAATTCTCACCATACATCTTGAGTTTATAGCTGCAGTGTTCTTCTATCTAATGACGCTATCAATTGTACCCTGCCTAATATGTTTCATTGATTTGATTAGATGAACTAGCATGCCAATTCTATCTAACTGAAGATGTTTCACTGATTTGATTACATAAACTTTCCTCTGACGGGTGATGGTGATTCCCAACTCCTCCTGGACCGGTTTATTGATGGTTGTTTTTAAAGAATCATGATGTGATATTTTCATTTGTTTCATGTATCTTTATTGCAGCGGTTCAAGAACCTCGAAGATGGCTACCTCTCCGTCCTCAAGATCGTGGCTGCCGTAGTCATCGCTAGAACAAGCGGATCAAAGTTCAAGATGCATCAGCCACTTCATATGGCGAGGGGGCTGGAGAAGAAGTGACCAATACAACACGATGGGGGGCTTGTCGATGATGGACGAGATGGTCTTGATTCGGAGAAAGACGAGGATGACAGCACAACAACGCAGGGGTTAAAGAGAGTAAGAGAAAAATGAGGGCAGGGGGACTTGATGTTCCCGATGGTTTGCGTGCTTGCTGTTGTGTGTTTGTGCTTGATGTGTTTGCAAAGGCACCTGATTTTGTATTGGCACATCTAAAAGTTTTTAAATTTTGTTTAGTAAATTGGCCACACACTCGCATCTTTTCTAACAATTCTTAACCACCTCAATACTGTTGCTGATAAAATTATAAGTATTTGCTGAAACACCATTTTTTACTAATAGAAATCACTTTCTAAACTCAAAAGGCTTGCTTACGTTTTACTAAAATAATATTGGTTCACTTGCTTATAATTGTTAGGACACTAGGACTTAAATATTATCCAAAAATGTAATCAAGGGGAATGCCATCCATGCAGCAGCAAATGGTAGGGTGGGTGGGATGGGTAGGGCGAACCTAAGAGTCAGTGGTGTTAATATTCTGGTGGCCGCAACACTCGGAGAAGGTGGTGACGCTATGGTGAGTAGAAAGTTGCTTTGCCATGACGACCACCCTCAGCACGACGATGTGCACTCCATGGTACTGGGAATTGGCCTGGGATGTCCTTGTCAGGAGATTGATGGCACGACAACGCGACTATGCTTGGCGAGGCGAAGCTCGGGTAGAAGACCGAGGCCGACGATGAGGGCGACGCCCCACCTTCTTGCCATGCCACACGGCTGTTCCCGTGGTTGTCCAACCCACATACAAACAGGTCAACTACGTGGCTCGAACTAATGGGGAGCTGTGAGCCCTTCCCCCCCCCCCCCCGACTGGTGGGTGCGCTGGCTCAGTACCGAGGTTGCAAAACACTGGCTCAATGACGAGAGGGCGAACCAAGAGGTTGGCGGGGAGAGAAGGAGGCGGGCCACATTATTGTGGGGACAGCCGGCAACACCGTGGATGGGGGGGAAGGCGTTGGGAAGAGGAATGGCGTGCTTCGACATGATGTGGATAGGAGGTGCCAAGGAGAGATGGCGACGTTCGGTGCATGGCGAGGAGATGAGATGCGGCGACACTCGGTGGCTGGCTAGCTCTACAAGGTGGCCGTGTGGTGAGTTATAGTGAGGGTGACATTTTTCCTTCAAGAAAGGGAGAAAGGAGTAGCTGCTATGTAGTGACATAATGTCACATAGCCTAACAAGTGATTTTTAGAGAAAATACCATCCATGTGATATATAGGTAGCCAACAATTCATAGCTCATTAAAATCGGGATGCAACTCACATTGTACCATGCAAATATACCTCACCATGGGAAACTCTGCCCGGTCGACCCGGCCCGGTCTTGCCCACGGGTTGGGCCGGAGCCTAGGTTTTGAGCTTGAATGACACGATGGGCCAGGCCTGGGCTTGCCATATTTTTGTTTTAGGGAAGAGGCCCGGCCCGATGCACGGGGCCCGGCGGGCTTTTTCACTGACGTGCCAGGCTTGGGCTTAAAATATAGGCCCGGCAGCCGGGCTAGGCCTGGGCCTAGGTTTGCTGCATCGGGCTTTGTTAGGACGGGCCGGCCATCCATGGATGGCCACGTATACATGCAAATGAAGTTGGACATATTTTAAACCCATCAATTAGACCTAAGTTTGTGACAAACAATTAGTTGAATTATGGCTCTCTATATACACAACTTTCTATTAGATTTCTTATCAATTACATTGTAAGTGAAATGGGTTTCAATTACTTTTGGATTGTTAAGGGCAATCATTTCTATAGATACAAAATTTTGCATACATCATATTTATATATGCAACTAGCAAATCAAATTTCCATGACCCGTAGCAACGCACGGGCATTCTACTAGTCACTCTAAGGGTGCGATGACTGGGACAAACCATTAACGCCATCCACTGTCCGTTGGCCTGCCATTCCGTCGCACATAGTGATGGACAGCATGTCTTGTTATCAAGTGCCAACTCTAAGGGAATTTCCTATCAGCTGCTCACTGCATGCAATAGTGTTGTTTCGGTCCCGATTTTGCGAACCTTCTAAAGGTTGCAAAAATGATTTTCTTATGTTTTGTTTCTTAGGGTTTCTTGGTTTATTTTTACTTTTATTCCCTACTCCCGCCGTAAACTAATATAAGAGTGTTTAGATCACTAACACTCTTATGTTAGTTTACAGAGGGATTATTTAGTTTTTAAGTTTTTTTCATTTATTTATTTATTGCGTATTTCAAACAAAATCCATTACATTACAATTATGTTTGGAATTCCAAAATACATTCACTTATTCAAAAAATATTTGGATATTCATAAAATATTCGTGCTACCCACACAATGATTGAGATTTCTAGACAAAAAAACAAATTTTGTTTAAAAAAAATCACATTCACTAAATATATTCAGAATTTAAAAAATGTTCACATTTTACAAAAGATTTTCTAATTTAAGGAAAAATCTCATCTTTAAATAAAAAATCGAGATTTTAAAGATTAAAAATAGTTTGCTTTTCTCAAAATTAGATTTCAATTTAAAAAATGTTCGTGTTTTTAGAAATATTTAAATTTAAAAAAAATGTGTTTGCAAGTTTTTTAGCTGCACCTTACAGTAAAACCGCGATGGTGAAACTGG
This sequence comes from Triticum aestivum, assembly GCF_018294505.1. Classification (NCBI taxonomy): domain Eukaryota; kingdom Viridiplantae; phylum Streptophyta; class Magnoliopsida; order Poales; family Poaceae; genus Triticum; species Triticum aestivum. The sequence goes on from NC_057805.1 coordinate 430,720,262, forward strand.
AGTAGGTGATGACCAACTATAACAGTATCGTGCATTACAGTGCAAAAATTGCCGGCCCAGTAGGACTACACTGTGCGTCGTGCTCAATTTGCCGTGGCGACCCTATGTCCCGCATATAGGGAGGTCCTCCGCGGAGAACGTATCTGGTGCACCGGAGCTTCTTGTGTTACCAGTGCACCAGACTCGCTTAGCAAATTTTTAAATGTTTGGAAAATATGAAAAATAATTAGCACATTAACATAACATTAATGTATGTTGTCACAAAATTTTAAATCAAAATTCAAAACATAGCTCAAGATACAAAAATGATAAATATGACATTGAATAGTACATAACACAAGTTGGGCTTTTGATTTGGCCCATTATCACATTGATGCCATATTTGTCATTTTTATATCCCGAGCAATGTTTTAAATTTAAATTTAAATTTTTGTGACAACATAGATTGATCTTCTGTCAATACACTAACTTTTTCTTGGATTTTTTTGAACATTTTTATATCTCCGGTGCACCGGTAGCGCAAGAAGCCCAGGTGCACCAGATACGTCCTCCTCCTCCTCGGCACCCATACCCGACGACTCAAGGGTCGGCCGAACAAAAGATTCGATAACAACTTCGTGTAGCTGCTGGTTTTCCTGGTTTCTGGTCGCCATTGACTGAGTTGGTTCACCATCGACCATTGATCATTGGTTTTACCTAAAAAAAACATATACAAAAAAAGGAAATTGGAAAAATTATTTTTTTGCTGATTTCGAAGAAAGTTCATGATTTTATCAAGAAGGTCACGAAGTTTAACAAACAAAATCGCCGATTTGGAACAAGTTTATGGATATTAAGAAAAGTTCAAGGATTTTGAAAAAAAGTTGTCGATTTGAAAAATGTTCATGGATTATTTTCGAAAAAAGACCATCCACTATGGGAAAAAAGTTCACAAAGTTTGAAAAAAGTTCCGTATTTGAAAAAAATTCATAAACTTTGGAAATAAATTCTTAAATTTGAACTTACAGATTTGGTTTTAAAATCATGAATTTGAAATTTTTTCACTGATTTTGAAAGAAATTTCATGAATTAGAAAAAAGTTTATGGTTTTGCAATACATTCAAGATTTTTTTAAATACGTGCTGAATTTTTTTCCATGAATTTGGAAACGAATTTGTAAAAAGGTCACACATATAAAAAAGAGAAAAGAAAAATAAAATAAAATAAAAATGAAAATAAAAAGCCAAAATAAAACAAAACGAAAACCAGTCCAAAAAAACCTAGTCTGGAAGCTTCTCGAAACCAGCCCGGGATGCTTCTAGAAGCTTCATTAAACTGGGGAAGCAAACTACCCTCTCAAACTAGAGCACTTCAATGGGATGGCCTATTAAAGCGCTCTCCGCTGGTTTGCGCGGCAGCTTATATTGGGACCTTGGTCTGCAGGGTGACGCACCGCGCTGCTTGGAAATCGGTTAACGGCGCGTTCGTGCAAAGTATGTTACGCACATTCTACTTAACGCAAAAAGAGCTGGTTTTCCAATGGTTTTTTTTCTTTTGTTCTTCTTTTTCATCACAGATTTTGTCATTCTTTTCTTTTTCTTCTCACTTTTTTCTTCGGGATTTTTTCCTTTTTTTTGTTTTGTCCCGTTTCTTTCCTTTTTTCTGTTTTTATTTTATTCTTTATCATTCATTTTTGCAGTTTGTTTTTATTTATTATGTTCGTTGTTTTCGCATTATTCTATTTTTTGTTTCCTTTTCTTATTTTTTCTTCTCCATTTTTTGTTTGGTTATTCTTCTTCTCCAATTTCGATGTTTGTCTTCATTTTCACTCTACATTTCGTATATGTCAAAAATATTTTTTAATAAGTGATCAACATTTTTAGTATACATGTTCAACATTTTTGTCCGTACGCTTATTCAACATTTTTCAAATATTTGCTCAACAATTTAATACTTATTCAAAAAATATCAAATACTCCTTCAACATTTTTCAAATACTCGTTCCACATTTTTTAATACATATTAAACAATTTCCAAATACTTGCTCAATATTTTAAGTACTTGTTCAACATTTTATTAATTCTTGTTCAACATTTTTTAAATACTTGTTCAACATTTTTCCGAATGCTTGATTACAATTTTTCAAATACTTGTTTAATATTTTTCAAATACATGTTCAACATGTTTTGAATGCTTGGGTAACACTTTCCAAATATTCGTTCAACATTTTTGAATGCTTGTTCAACATTGTTTGAATGCTTGATTAACATTTTTCAAATACTTGTTCAACATTTTTCAAATACTTATTCAACATTTTCCGAAAGTTTTTCCTAGAGTGTTTTTTGTATTATATATTTATAGTATTTTAAAGTATAAAAAAAATCCAAATACCAGAAAACCAGGCTGCGGCCTCGCGCGTGCGCGGGCCGGTCCATGTTGGCTCGCCTCCTTTAAACGAGGATGCCCTCGCTCTCGCAGAATGCGAGATATATGGGTTGCCCCGACTAAGCGCCTGCTCGCTTATCGTACAACATTAGATAAGTCCGCTCAGGTTCGCTGGAGGCCACAACCTCGTTTTTTCTCTGTTTTTTAATGTCTTTCTTGGATTTTTGATTTGTTTTTTACTGTCGTTTACACTTCAAAAAATTATAAACATTTACTAGAAAATTATACTTATGTAATATTCTTAAGAAATATTAATTATTCATTTAAAACAAAAATGTATAAAAAATATACGGTGTGTGCGAAAAAGTTGATCATGCTTGAAAAATGACTAAAGCATTTAAAAGATATACTAAACAAGTATTTAAAAATTGTTGATTGTGTATTGAAATAATGTTGACCATGTATTGCAAAAATCTTAATCTTGCATTTCAATAAAAAAATCTATAATTTGAAAAATGTTGACACTTACTTAAAATTTTTTATCTTGTACTCGAAAATGTTACTAAAGCATTTGAAAAAAGTTTAGATATGTATAGAAAAGATGTTGACTGTGTATTAAAAAATGTCAATCTTGTATTTGAAAAATGTTTAAAATGTGTAAAGATAACATGTTGAACATATATTCAAAAAATGTTAAACTTGTATTTGAACAATGGTAAACGTGTATAAGAGAAATGTATTAGATATATACCAAAATTGAACAATGTTTACGGAAAAAAGTAGTCATAAAAAATACAAAAATTAAAAATGGTTATCATTCATTAAAAATGTTAAACATGTATATAAAAATATTTTTGATGTATAAAAAATGTTGATGCACAGATAAAACCAATAAAACAAAAAAAAGGAACAAGGAAACAAGAAAACAAGAAAACCGAGAAAGAAACAAGAAAAGGAAAAGAAAAGAACCAGTGAAAACGCCAAAAAACCCCGACGAAAATCAACAATAAAACAACGAAAACACAAAAATCATAGAAACCCGTGAAAAACAAAGAAACCAGTAAGGACTGTGAAAAAAATGAAGAAAAAGGATGAAAAAAACAATAAAACTGGTAAAGATATGAAGAAACCAGTGAAAAACAAAAGGAAAAATGAAAAAACAAAGAAAACCGACAAAGAACATAGAAATAAAAAAGAAACAAAAAATAAATGAAAAAACAAAGAAACTACGGAGCGAAAAAGAGTGAAGTGACCACGACCCAAACGTTCAAACTAGCAAATCGTTTGCTCGTGAAAAAACCCAGAAAAATGGGTCGGCCCAGTCTCACTTGAGAGAGCTTTTCCCTTCATCGAAAATAGCTTCCATCTTGCATAAAGGAAGATATAACTCTCATGCCTACGCCAAGGGGGTTTCAAACACGCGCTCGCTTGTGGGCCAGAGACCCAGTTCGGCTCTGGGCTCCCCCTTCTTGTTAACTACTCCCTCTAAAAACAAATACAAGAGCGTTGAGATCACTACTTTAGTGATCTAAACGCTCCTATATTTCTTGACGAAGGGAGTAGTTTGCTTCTGGCGATGTTATTCCTACTACATTTTAGGGGTTGTTTCGGTTTTCAGTTAGGGTATCTTAAAAGAACGAATGCTTGAATTTTAGTTAGCAGTAAGATATATAAAAACTTATGAACTGAAAATTGGCATGAATTAATTAGGCATTTACAAATTTTAACAAATTTTTTGATTGTTAAAAACATCATGAACTAAAAAACGAATTTAAAAATGTGTTTGCGTATTTTTATAAAGGTCATGAATTTAAAATATGCTCGCAAAACAAAGAAATTCTTCATGAATTTTAAGAGATAAAGTAAAAAATAAAATAGGAAGAAAGTACAAAAATAGGAAACCCGATATTTAAAATATAAAAATATTTTAACTAAAATATTTTAAAACTAAAACATAATGAATTAAAAAAATCATATGCACTGCCTCTCACGCCTAATGAGCAGAACCTATAAATGGGCTAGCCCTTCTCGCGTGTCTGGTTTGATGGACCGCCTATTAGCGTCAAATAGGTTTTTTTTCAATACCATCAACTAGGGTTTAATGCATGCTCTTCCCAAATCTCTCTTTATTCTAAAACTGACTCCTAATGAACCGTCCACATTAAGTCATGTCACCCCAAAAATAATTGCCGTTTGATTATAGCAAGGATCAATCAAGTCCATTAGAACTTTGCAGTTAGGGTATATGAACATTTATGTCCTTTGGCTAAAAGACACATCCCTTGGTGAAATATTGTCTCTTCGTGGAAATTCACGTCCCTTGTGAAAAGATGTCTCTTCGTGGAAAGATATGCCCCTCCATAAAAATATGTCTCGTTGTGGAAACACAAAAGAATGAAAAGAAGCACAATAATTGTTAAATTAGCACTTTACAAAATTCAATTTGTAGCTTTCCTAAAGATGCCATTTAAATTGTGTTAACTCCGGCAGAAAACAATTGTACCAAAAATTAACATTTCAACTAGGTTATGCACTTCAATAACATTTGAACTTTGTAGCTCTATACTTAAAGGAACACAAATTCTAACATATAAATACTTTTAAATAAACTCATTGAAAGCCCTAAAAGTATCTAATAATACCACCTGTGAAGGGCAGGCTTTACACTAGGTTTTTTAATTGGCTGTTGTTGGGGTTTTGGTGCCCTACTTGCATGATGCTAGCCTCGGCCTTTCTGTGGTGTTTGACTTTTAGTTTGTTTTTTACGGCTGATCTTCGTTTCTGTGATGCAAGGAGCACCGATGTTTGCCATTAGGTCGGACAAATAGGACGTTAATCGATTACCCTCGGTAGAAGACCCGGATCAGTTTAATCAGTTCCATTGTCCTTTCCTCCAACAATGTGTACCACGACTCGGGGGGGGGGGGGGGGGGGGGTATCAGGTGATACCACACCTCACACGCTCCCATGCTCCAAAATTTGAAAAATTCACATCTAAATGTTTCAAAAATTCTGAAGAGAAGAATGTCCACAAGACACATGACACAAACCCTAAAAATTTCATATCCAATTTCGAAATACACATTGCGAAACAAAAAAATGACACTATCCAAATGTGGATAGTGTTATTTTTTACACTATTATTTTTTATTTCTCAATTTATATTTCGAATTTGGATCTGAAGTTTTTTAGGGTTCTAGATACATGTCTTGTAAACATTGTAAAAGAAAATCAGTTTTTTTTTCAAAATATTTGAATCTGACAATTCAAAAGTTGGAACATGGGAGCATGTGAGGTGTGGTATCACCTGATATCGCGGCTTGCCCGAATCCGAGAGACATAAATTGGGTTAGCAACGACACTAATGTACAACCTGGGGAGCCAAAGCATGCCTTTTGGTTTGTACTCTACAGTACTAATTTAAGCTAATCCACGACAAGTATTATGAAACGGAGGAAATGTTAGAGGTCTAGAGAAGACCAGCACCATTCCAAACCGTAGCAGGCTAGCACACGCACACACCCACACACACGCCGCCGGCATTTCATGCCCTCGATCCCACCACCTTCTTCTCCACTCCACCCCCGCCCGCGAGGAGCCTACTCGGAATGCGTCGACTCCAGCTGCCCTGTAGGCAGCACCTAGCTCTTTACGTTTCTCCTATGGCTGAGCAGAGTTCAACGTGCGGGATGGGGAGCGTATCGACCCGTCAGCGTATGTGCCTGCTGTTTCGCTGGAGGCAACATGCAAACCACAGGACGTGTTGCGGCCTGCATCGATCACATCACGAAATAAATCTCGCACATGGAAGCCGTTACAGTCGGGCGATCGACATGACATGCGAGGGAGCACTCATGTCACGGCATGCCCGATCCGAAATGCAGATGCATGGTCCCAGGAATCCGTTACGTGCTTACAGCTAGCCAGCTACGCATATGCGTGCATGTATCCCTTTAAACTTCAGAGCACCGAAGACCTGTCTGTACCTATATACGTAATACGTACGTACGCACCGCGCCGAACGACTCCCACGTCTGACTGCCCGTATCCCTACCCTATGTACGTATGCACAGACAAGATTGTCAGGAACTGTCGATCGATTGAGACATGCGTGTGCGTAGAGACATGCAGCCATGGTAGGTTTTTTCTTTCAAAAAATTGTGGTAGGTTTACACTGTCAATCTGAATCTGACCACCAACATCCTATATGTCCACCAAACACTGTGCTTCCCCTTTCTCATTGCTTCTGTGTTGATTTTAATCAGCCATTCAAGTGCACATTAGTCAACCGATTGATCATCACATGCATGTTTCTTTCCCCTATGCTGACCATCCTGCGCGATAGGTGGATGAGGTTTTCCAAGCAATCGTCGTTGCTGCCGATCTTGCACTTGGGGCCGGATAAGTATGGCGGTATGGGCCACTCATGTTGTTTGTAATCCATCGCAATTTGCATGCACTAGAAGCATACGCGCGCTTTGCCGCGCCGTGTCTCTATTCATCTACCAATGACGACGCTACCACACAGACCAAAAATTCATAAACTGAAACAAATGTAAACAGTTGCATCGAAGATATGTTTTCACATTCCAAATTAACTTTTGATATCTTTATCTCACCTATCCTAAAGGATTTCAATCCTTGCAACACCATCCTGCTCCATTATTGCCTTATTCGTATTAGTGGATTGGTGGAGTTCTTCTCCATGTTCCATTTGCAAATTTGCGCCTTCTTGAAATATTGAAAAACAAAAATAAGCAAATCCAGAACAAAGTCAATTGAACTGCAATACTGGGGTGATGAATAGGAGTCTTGCTAAACCATGAACTCTAGTTTTCCATTTCCCTAACCCAAACACTTTGAAATTTCAAATTAAGTGTTGTTGAAAGTGAAGAGAGAACTACACAATTTAATTTTTTACCCAAACTACATACTAATCCCAAAATCATTGGACAACAAAATGTATCAATAGAAGTTTGTTGCTACGACACATCAGTAAATTGGTTCAACTGGGTGAAAGTAATTGAAGGATTGAAATATATTTTTCTTTCATCTGTAAAAGTAAGTACATCACGATATTAAGTTGGGGACAAAATCTACAGCCTGTATACCCATTGAACTCATTTCTTCCCGCAACATGTATATATTGTCCTTGTGGACACAAAAAAAAATCTACACAAGCATACATGCAGATCTGCTTGGGTTTCCATCACATACCTTGCCAACATTCATACAAAGAATTTTGCACAACCAAACATTATTAATATAGATGGTTCAGTTTAGCAAACCAATGCAGCCCGAGATGTTGTGGTGGTCGCCACATAAAAAAAAAAGGGGGGAGTATAATATTGATCAAAACATCTCCCGGCAAAATTAGGTCAACATACAATTTTTTTGAAGGGAATAGAGTTGGGTTATTGATAGAAGGAGGAAGAAAGAAGAGAGGGAAATGAGCAAACCAAGAGGCCGTTGGACACAAATCACACAATGATGCAAGAATGGGAGCAGTAGAGCAAGAAAGGTAAAACTTTTACAGGGGAAAATACAGTGAGGTCATGAGGTGGAGGTAAATCTATGGTTAACTCCACCCGAGCAAGGTAGTGCTATCTCGTGCGGCGTTCTGCATCGACAATTTCTACTCCCCTTTCAGAGCTTGGAGGATTGGGGAGGCAATATCGTAGCTTCATGTGGCGTCGAAGGAGCGGAACATTGAGTTATGGGACGGTAGCGTCGGCTGCTCCAGGACGTTTCAACTATAGTACCCAAGTCAACGTCTCCACATGGTGGGAGCATGCATTGTTGGAGGGAGGTGATTCCCCAACGCCTGGGGAAGTTAGCATCAGCTGATAAGTTCAGATCTTATATTGTTGATTCTAAAGTAACTATTCACACTGATCATGCTGCTATTAAATATCTTATGGAAAAGAAAGATGCTAAACCTAGACTCATTGGGTGGGTTCACTTGCTACAAGAATTTGATTTACATATTATTGATAGAAAGGGAGCTGAGAACCCCGTAGCAGACAACTTGTCTAGGTTAGAAAATAGTCTTGATGACCCACTACTGATAGTTTTCCTGATGAACAATTAGTTGTCATAAATGCCTCTCGTAGTACTCCATGGTATGCAAAGTATGCTAATTATATTGTTGCTAAATGCATACCACCTAGTTTTACATACCAACAAAGAAAAAGTTCTTCTATGACTTAAGACATTACTTCTGGGATGACCCACACCTTTATAAAGAAGGAGTAGATGGTGTTATTCGATGTTGTATACCTGAGCATGAACAGAAACAGATCCTACGCAAGTGTCACTCTGAGGCCTACGAAGGACACCATGCTGGTGATAGAACTGCACACAAGGTATTACAATTTGGTTTTCATTGGCCTACTCTTTTCAAGGATGCTCATAAGTGTGTCTTGTTTTGTGATGAATGTCAAAGAATTGGTAACAATAGTAGACATCAGGAAATGCCTATGAATTATTAACTTGTTATTATATGGGACCTTTCCCTTCCTTCAATGGGTATACACATATTTTAGTTGCTATTGATTGGAATTTCATCAGAAGTTTTATCCTATGCATCTGGTTCATCGTGCTCGGAATTATATATATAATTTTTGGCCCCGTGAAGGAGAAAGTATCGCTCAAGCTTTGAGGAGGCTTAAGTCAATGTTATATTCATGCCCCAATCATGAGCTCTCGAGAGAAATTATTATTCAGAATTTTTATGCTCGGCTTTCTCGTAATGATCAATCCATGCTCGATACCTCTTGTACTGGCTCTTTTATGAAGAAGACTATTGAATCCAAATGGGATCTCTTGGAAAGAATTAAACACAACTCTGAAGATTGGACCTCGACGAAGGTAAGGAGTCGGGTATAAAGCTTGAGTTTGATTGTGTTAAAACTTTTATGGATACCGATGCTTCAACTGTAGTCCGTAAGAGTTATACTAGAACACCTGCACCCCTGAACAAATTAAAGTTGAACCTAATATTGCTATGGTTAAAGATCTCTTAGTCGATAATATTGATGAGCATGTTATTTATTTCTGTAATGAAGCTGCTAGAATTGCTTAACCCGATGATAGAGATAAACATAGACCTGTTGTTGGCGTGCCTGTTGTCTCTGTTAAGATAGGAGATCACTGTTACCATGGCTTATGTGATTTGGGTGCTAGTGTGAGTGCAATTTCTTTTACCTTATACCAAGAAATTATGAATGATACTGCACCTGCTAAAATAGAAGATATTGATGTTACTATTAAGCTTGCTAATAGAGATACTATTTCACCAATTGGGATTGTTAGAGATGTTGAAGTCCTGTGTGGGAAAATAAAATACCCTACTGATTTTCTAGTTCTTGGTTCCCCACAAGATGATTTTTGACCCATTATATTTGGTAGACCTTTCTTGAATACTGTTAATGCTAAAATAGATTGTGAGAAAGAAATTGTTAGTGTAAGTTTCGGGGATGTGTCTCATGAGTTTAATTTCTCCTTATTTCGTAGACATCCCCGTGATAAAGAATTGCCTAGCAAAGATGAAATTATTGGTCTTGCTTCTATTGCCGTGCCTCCTACTGATCCTTTAGAACAATATTTACTAGACCATGAAAATGATATGTTCATGAACGAAATAAAGGAATTAGATGAAATATTCTTCAACAAATGCCTGTTTTGAAACACAACTTGCGTGTTGAGACTCTTGGGGATCCTCTACCACCCAAGAGTGACCCCGTGTTTAAAATTAAACAATTACCTGATACCTTGAAATATGCTTATCTTGATGAAAAGAAGATATATCCTGTTATTATTAGTGCTAACCATTCAGAGCATGAAGAAAATAAATTATTGAAAACCCCGAGGAAGCATCGTGCAGCTATTGGATATACTCTTAATGATCTTAAGGGCATTAGTCCCACTCTATGATAGCATAAAATTAATATGGAACCTGATGCTAAACCAGTCGTTAATGATCAGCGACGGTTAAATCCTAAGATGAAAGAAGTGGTAAGGAATGAAATACTAAAGCTTCTGGAAACAGATATAATTTATCCTATTGCTGATAGTAGATGGGTAAGTCCTGTTCATTGTGTCCCTAAGAAGGGAGGTTTCACTTTTATTCCTAATGATAAAAATGAACTCATCCCACAAAGAATTGTGACAGGTTATAGAATGGTAATTGATTTTAGAAAACTAAATAAAGCTACTAGGAAAGATCATTATACTTTACCTTTCATTGATCAAATGCTAGAAATGTTGGAAATATGCCCTAGAGGCAATAATAAATGGTTATTATTATATTTCTTTGTTCATGATAATAGTCTATTATTCATGCTATAATTGTATTGTCCGGAAATCGTAATACATGTGTGAATACATAGACCACAACGTGTCCCTAGTAAGCCTCTAGTTGACTAGCTCGTTGATGAACAGATAGTCATGGTTTCCTGACTATGGACATTGGATGTCATTGATAACGGGATCACATCATTAGGAGAATGATGTGATGGACAAGACCCAATCCTAAGCATAGCATAAAAGATCGTGTAGTTTCGTTTGCTAGAGCTTTTCCAATGTCAAGTATCTTTTCCTTAGACCATGAGATCGTGCAACTCCCGGATACCGTAAGAGTGCTTTGGGTGTGCCAAACGTCACAACGTAACTGGGTGACTATAAAGGTGCACTACGGGTATCTCCGGAAGTGTCTGTTGGGTTGGCACGGATCGAGACTAGGATTTGTCACTCCGTGTGACGGAGAGGTATCTCTGGGCCCACTCGGTAATGCATCATCATAATGAGCTCAATGTGACTAAGGCGTTAGTCACGGGATCATGCATTGCGGTACGAGTAAAGAGACTTGCCGGTAACGAGATTGAACAAGGTATTGGGATACCGTCGATCGAATCTCGGGCAAGTAACATACCGATTGACAAAGGGAATTGCATACGGGATTGATTGAATCCTCGACACCGTGGTTCATCCGATGAGATCATCGTGGAACATGTGGGAGCCAACATGGGTATCCAGATCCCGCTGTTGGTTATTGACCGGAGAGGCATCTCGGTCATGTCAGCATGTCTCCCGAACCCGTAGGGTCTACACACTTAAGGTTCGGTGACGCTAGGGTTGTAGAGATATATGTATGCGGAAACCCGAAAGTTGTTCGGAGTCCCGGATGAGATCCCAGACGTCACGAGAGGTTCCAGAATGGTCCGGAGGTGAAGAATTATATATAGGAAGTCAAGTTTCGGCCACTGGGAAAGTTTCGGGGGTTACCGGTATTGTACCGGGACCACCGGAAGGGTCCCGGGGGTCCACCGGGTGGGGCCACCTATCCCGGAGGGCCCCGTGGGCTGAAAGTGGAAGGGAACCAGCCCTTAGTGGGCTGGGGCGCCCCCCTTGGGCCTTTCCCCATGCGCCTAGGGTTGGGAACCCAGGGGGGGGGGGAGCTTCCCCCTTGCCTTGGGGGGCAAGGCACCCCTTCCCCCCCGTTTGGCCGCCGCCCCCCTTGGAGATCCCATCTCCCTGGGCCGGCGCCCCCCCAGGGGGCCTATATAAAGGGGGGAGGGAGGGAGGGCAGCAACACACACAGCCTTGGGCGCCTCCCTCCTCCCCTGCAACACCTCTCTCTCTCTCGCAGAAGCTTGGTGAAGCCCTGCCGAGACCCGCTACATCCACCACCACGCCGTCGTGCTGCTGGATCTCCATCAACCTCTCCTTTCCCCTTGCTGGATCAAGAAGGAGGAGACGTCGGTGCACCGTACGTGTGTTGAACGCGGAGGTGCTGTCCGTTCGGCACTCGGTCATCGGTGATTTGGATCACGGCGAGTACGACTCCGTCATCCACGTTCATTGGAACGCTTCCGCTCGCGATCTACAAGGGTATGTAGATGCACTCCTTTCCCCTCGTTGCTAGTAGACTCCATAGATGCATCTTGGTGAGCGTAGGAAAATTTTAAATTATGCTACGATTCCCAACAGTGGCATCATGAGCCAGGCCTATGCGTAGTTACTATGCACGAGTAGAACACAAAGCAGTTGTGGGCGTTGAGTTTGCCAATTCTTCTTGCCGCTACTAGTCGTTTCTTGTTTCGGCGGCATTGTAGGATGAAGCGGCCCGGACCGACCTTACACGTACGCTTACGTGAGACAGGTTCCACCGACTGACATGCACTAGATGCATAAGGTGGCTAGCGGGTGTCTGTCTCTCCTACTTTAGTCGGAACGGATTCGATGAAAAGGGTCCTTATGAAGGGTAAATAGAAATTGGAAAATCACGTTGTGGTCATACGTAGGTGAGAAAACGTTCTTGCTAGAAACCTACAAACCACGTAAAAAAACTTGCAACAACAATTAGAGGACGTCTAACTTGTTTTTGCAGCAAGTGCTATGTGATGTGATATGGCAGAAGATGTGATGAATGATATATGTGATGTATGAGACTGATCATATTCTTGTAATAGGAATCACGACTTGCATGTCGATGAGTATGACAACCGGCAGGAGCCATAGGAGTTGTCTTTATTATTTTGCATGACCTGCGTGTCATTGAATAACGCCATGTAAATTACTTTACTTTGTTGCTAAACGCGTTAGCCATAGAAGTAGAAGTAATCGTTGGCGTGACGACTTCATGAAGACACAATGATGGAGATCATGATGATGGAGATCATGGTGTCATGCCGGTGACGAAGATGATCATGGTGCCCCGAAGATGGAGATCAAAGGAGCATGATGATATTGGCCATATCATGTCACTATTTGATTGCATGTGATGTTTATCATGTTTTTGCATCTTATTTGCTTAGAACGACGGTAGTAAGTAAGATGATCCCTTATAATAATTTCAAGAAAGTGTTCACCCTAACTGTGCACTGTTGCGAAGGTTCGTTGTTTCGAAGCACCACGTGATGATCGGGTGTGATAGATTCTAACGTTCGAATACAACGGGTGTTGACGAGCCTAGCATGTACAGACATGGCCTCGGAACACACACAATACACTTAGGTTGACTTGACGAGCCTAGCATGTACAGACATGGCCTCGGAGGACCGAAAGGTCGAGCATGATTCGTATAGAAGATACGATCAACATGGAGATGTTCACCGATCTTGACTAGTCCGTCTCACGTGATGATCGGACACGGCCTAGTTGAATTCGGATCATGTTTCACTTAGATGACTAGAGGGATGTCTATCTGAGTGGGAGTTCATTAAAAATTTGATTAGATGAACTTAATTATCATGAACTTAGTCTAAAATCTTTACACTATGTCTTGTAGATCAAATGGCCAACGTTGTCCTCAATTTCAACGCGTTCCTAGAGAAAACCAAGCTGAAAGATGATGGCAGCAACTATACGGACTGGGTCCGGAACCTGAGGCTCATCCTCATAGTAGCCAAGAAAGATTATGTCTTAGAAGCACCGCTAGGTGAAGCACCAATCCCAGAGAACCAAGACGTTATGAACGCTTGGCAATCACGTGCTGATGATTACTCCCTCGTTCAGTGCGGCATGCTTTACAGCCTAGAACCGGGTCTCCAAAAGCGTTTTGAGAGACATGGAGCATATGAGATGTTCGAGGAGCTGAAATTAGTTTTTCAAGCTCATGCCCGGGTCGAGAGATATGATGTCTTCGACAAGTTCTTCAGCTGTAAAATGGAGGAGAACAGTTCTGTTAGTGAGCACATACTCAGTATGTCTGGGTTGCATAACCGCTTGTCTCAGCTGGGAGTCAATCTCCCGGATGACGCGGTCATTGACAGAATCCTCCAGTCGCTTCCACCAAGCTACAAGAGCTTTGTGATGAACTTCAATATGCAGGGGATGGAAAAGACCATTCCTGAGGTATATTCAATGCTGAAATCAGCTGAGGTAGAGATTAGAAAAGAACATCAAGTGTTGATGGTGAATAAAACCACTAAGTTCAAGAAGGGCAAGGGTAAGAAGAACTTCAAGAAGGACGGCAAGGGAGTTGCCGCGCCCGGTAAAACAGTTACTGGGAAGAAGTCAAAGAATGGACCCAAGCCCGAGACTGAGTGCTTTTATTGCAAGGGAAGTGGTCACTGGAAGCGGAACTGCCCCAAATACTTAGCGGACAAGAAGGCCGGCAACGCCAAAGGTATATGTGATATACATGTAATTGATGTGTACCTTACCAGTACTCGTAGTAGCTCCTGGGTATTTGATACCGGTGCGGTTGCTCATATTTGTAACTCAAAACAGGAACTACGGAATAAACGGAGACTGGCGAAGGACGAGGTGACGATGCGCGTCGGGAATGGTTCCAAGGTCGATGTGATCGCCGTCGGCACGCTACCTCTGCCTCTACCTACGGGATTAGTTTTAAACCTCAATAATTGTTATTTAGTGCCAGCTTTGAGCATGAACATTGTATCTGGATCTCGTTTAATTCGAGATGGCTACTCATTTAAATCCGAGAATAATGGTTGTTCTATTTATTTGAGAGATATGTTTTATGGTCATGCCCCGCTGGTCAATGGTTTATTTTTGATGAATCTCGAACGTGATGTTACACATGTTCATAGTGTGAATACCAAAAGATGTAAAGTTGATAATGATAGTCCCACATACTTGTGGCACTGCCGCCTTGGTCACATTGGTGTCAAGCGCATGAAGAAGCTCCATGCAGATGGACTTTTGGAGTCTCTTGATTACGAATCATTTGACACGTGCGAACCATGCCTCATGGGTAAGATGACCTAGACTCCGTTCTCCGGAACAATGGAGCGAGCAACCAACTTATTGGAAATCATACATACCGATGTGTGTGGTCCAATGAGTGTTGAGGCTCGCGGAGGATATCGTTATGTTCTCACTCTCACTGATGATTTAAGTAGATATGGGTATGTCTACCTAATGAAACACAAGTCTGAAACCTTTGAAAAGTTCAAGGAATTTCAGAGTGAAGTTGAGAATCAACGTGACAGAAAAATAAAATTCTTACGATCAGATTGTGGTGGAGAATATTGAAGTCACGAATTTGGTACACACTTAAGGAAATGTGGAATAGTTTCACAACTCACGCCGCCTGGAACACCTCAGAGAAATGGTGTGTCCGAACGTCGTAATCGCACTCTATTGGATATGGTGCGATCTATGATGTCTCTTACCGATTTACCGCTCTCATTTTGGGGTTATGCTTTAGAGACTGCCGCATTCACTTTAAATAGGGCACCGTCTAAATCCGTTGAGACGACACCGTATGAATTATGGTTTGGGAAGAAACCTAAGCTGTCGTTTCTAAAAGTTTGGGGATGCGATGCTTATGTCAAGAAACTTCAACCTGAAAAGCTCGAACCCAAGTCGGAAAAATGCGTCTTCATAGGATACCCTAAGGAAACTATTGGGTATACCTTCTACCTCAGATCCGAGGGCAAGATCTTCGTTGCCAAGAACGGGTCCTTTCTAGAGAAGGAGTTTCTCTCGAAAGAATTGAGTGGGAGGAAAGTGGAACTTGATGAGGTGATAGTCACCCCTTCCGAACCGGAAAGTAGCACAGCGCGGGAAAATGTTCCTGTGGTGCCTACACTGACTGGGGAGGAAGTTAATGATGATGATCATGAAGCTTCGGATCAAGTTACCGAACTTCGTAGGTCCACAAGGACGCGTTCCGCACCAGAGTGGTACGGTAACCCTGTCCTGGAAATCATGTTGTTAGACAACGGGGAACCTTCGAACTATGAAGAAGCGATGGCGGGCCCAGATTCCGACAAATGGCTAGAAGCCATGAAATCCGAGATAGAATCCATGTATGAAAACAAAGTATGGACTTTGACTGACTTGCCCGATGAGCGGCGAGCCATAGAAAACAAATGGATCTTTAAGAAGAAGACGGACGCAGATGGTAATGTGACCATCTATAAAGCTCGACTTGTCGCTAAGGGTTATCGGCAAGTTCAAGGGGTTGACTATGATGAGACTTTCTCACCCGTAGCGAAGCTGAAGTCCGTCTGAATCATGTTAGCAATTGGCACATACTATGATTATGAGATATGGCAGATGGACGTCAAAACGGCATTCCTTAACGGCTTCCTTAAGGAAGAGTTGTATATGATGTAGCCGGAAGGTTTTGTCGATCCTAAGAATGCTAACAAAGTATGCAAGCTCCAGCGCTCAATCTATGGGCTGGTGCAAGCATCTCGGAGTTGGAACATTCGCTTTGATGAGATGATCAAAGCGTTTGGGTTTACACAGACTTATGGAGAAGCCTGTGTTTACAAGAAAGTGAGTGGGATCTCTGTAGCATTTCTCATATTATATGTGGATGACATACTATTGATGGGAAATGATATAGAATTCTTGGAAAGTATAAAGGCCTATTTGAATAAGTGTTTTTCAGTGAAGGACCTTGGAGAAGCTGCTTATATATTAGGCATCAAGATCTATAGAGATAGATCAAGACGCCTCATTGGTCTTTCACAGAGTACATACCTTGACAAGATATTGAAGAAGTTCAGTATGGATCAGTCCAAGAAGGGGTTCTTGCCTGTATTGCAAGGTGTGCAATTGAGCAAGGCTCAATGCCCGACCACGGCAGAAGATATAGAAAAGATGAGTGTCATCCCCTATGCCTCGGCCATAGGGTCTATTATGTATGCCATGCTGTGTACCAGACCTGATGTAAACCTTGCCGTAAGTTTGGTAGGAAGGTACCAAAGTAATCCCGGCATGGAACACTGGACAGCGGTCAAGAATATCCTGAAGTACCTGAAGAGGACTAAGGATATGTTTCTCGTTTATGGAGGTGACGAAGAGCTTGTCGTAAAGGGTTACGTCGACGCTAGCTTCGACACAGATCTGGATGACTCGAAGTCACAGACCGGATACGTGTATATATTGAATGGAGGAGCAGTAAGCTGGTGCAGTTGCAAGCAAAGCGTCGTGGCGGGATCTACATGTGAAGCGGAGTACATGGCAGCCTCGGAGGCAGCACAGGAAGCAGTCTGGATGAAGGAGTTCATTACCGACCTAGGGGTGATTCCCAATGCGTCGGGCCCGATGACTCTCTTCTATGACAACACTGGAGCCATTGCCCTTGCGAAGGAGCCCAGGTTTCACAGGAAGACCAGGCATATCAAGCGTCGCTTCAACTCCATTCGTGAAAGTGTTCAAAATGGAGACATAGATATTTGTAAAGTACATACGGACCTGAATGTAGCAGATCCGTTGACTAAACCTCTCCCTAGGGCAAAACATGATCAACACCAGGACGCAATGGGTGTTCGATTCATCACAATGTAACTAGATTATTGACTCTAGTGCAAGTGGGAGACTGTTGGAAATATGCCCTAGAGGCAATAATAAATGGTTATTATTATATTTCTTTGTTCATGATAATAGTCTATTATTCATGCTATAATTGTATTGTCCGGAAATCGTAATACATGTGTGAATACATAGACCACAACGTGTCCCTAGTAAGCCTCTAGTTGACTAGCTCGTTGATCAACAGATAGTCATGGTTTCCTGACTATGGACATTGGATGTCATTGATAACGGGATCACATCATTAGGAGAATGATGTGATGGACAAGACCCAATCCTAAGCATAGCATAAAAGATCGTGTAGTTTCGTTTGCTAGAGCTTTTCCAATGTCAAGTATCTTTTCCTTAGACCATGAGATCGTGCAACTCCCGGATACCGTAAAGTGCTTTGGGTGTGCCAAACGTCACAACGTAACTGGGTGACTATAAAGGTGCACTACGGGTATCTCCGGAAGTGTCTGTTGGGTTGGCACGGATCGAGACTGGGATTTGTCACTCCGTGTGACGGAGAGGTATCTCTGGGCCCACTCGGTAATGCATCATCATAATGAGCTCAATGTGACTAAGGCGTTAGTCACGGGATCATGCATTGCGGTACGACTAAAGAGACTTGCCGGTAACGAGATTGAACAAGGTATTGGGATACCGTCGATCGAATCTCGGGCAAGTAACATACCGATTGATAAAGGGAATTGCATACGGGATTGATTGAATCCTCGACACCGTGGTTCATCCGATGAGATCATCGTGGAACATGTGGGAGCCAACATGGGTATCCAGATCCCGCTGTTGGTTATTGACCGGAGAGGCGTCTCGGTCATGTCAGCATGTCTCCCGAACCCGTAGGGTCTACACACTTAAGGTTCGGTGACGCTAGGGTTGTAGAGATATATGTATGCGGAAACCCGAAAGTTGTTCAGAGTCCCGGATGAGATCCCGGATGTCACGAGAGGTTCCGGAATGGTCCGGAGGTGAAGAATTATATATAGGAAGTCAAGTTTCGGCCACCGGGAAAGTTTCGGGGGTTACCGGTATTGTACCGGGACCACCGGAAGGGTCCCGGGGGTCCATCGGGTGGGGCCACCTATCCCGGAGGGCCCCGTGGGCTGAAAGTGGAAGGGAACCAGCCCTTAGTGGGCTGGGGCGCCCCCCTTGGGCCTTTCCCCATGCGCCTAGGGTTGGGAACCCTAGGGGGGGGGAGCTTCCCCCTTGCCTTGGGGGGCAAGGCACCCCTTCCCCCCCTTTGGCCGCCGCCCCCCCCTTGGAGATCCCATCTCCCTGGGCTGGCGCCCCCCAGGGGGACTATATAAAGGGGGGGGGGGGAGGGAGGGCAGCAACACACACAGCCTTGGGCGCCTCCCTCCTCCCCTGCAACACCTCTCTCTCTCTCGCAAAAGCTTGGTGAAGCCCTGCCGAGACCCGCTACATCCACCACCACGCCGTCGTGCTGCTGGATCTCCATCAACCTCTCCTTCCCCCTTGCTGGATCAAGAAGGAGGAGACGTTGCTGCACCGTACGTGTGTTGAACGCGGAGGTGCCGTCCGTTCGGCACTCGGTCATCGGTGATTTGGATCACGGCGAGTACGACTCCGTCATCCACGTTCATTGGAACGCTTCTGCTCGCGATCTACAATGGTATGTAGATGCACTCCTTTCCCCTCGTTGCTAGTAGACTCCATAGATGCATCTTGGTGAGCGTAGGAAAATTTTAAATTATGCTACGATTCCCAACAAGAAAGACTATCAAAACATACGCACTTTTGCTTTCTAGATGGTTACCCTGGTTTTCACAAATACCTGTGTCACAAGAGGATCAAGAAAAAACTACTTTGACATGCCCTTTTGATACCTTTGCTTATAGACGTATGCCTTTTGGTTTATGCAATGCACCTGCTACCTTCCAAAGATGTATGGCTGCTATATTCTCTGACTTTTGTGAAAAGATTGTTGAGGTTTCCTTTAGCGATCCGACCTCAAACGGTCAAATCTCTGTGCATTAGTGTCATCCCTGGATCGGTAATGCTGACACACACAGTACTTGAAGGATTTATAACAGAGTGCAATCACACACTTATTACATCGAATGTCTCAAAAAGAGAACTTATTACAATAATATGGCTTAAGGCCATCTAAATACGATAATTGCGGAAGCATCGAAGGTAAATGAGTCCATCAACTCCAACGGCATAGCTGAGTGCATGACAACGACCTAGCGCACCTTACTCTTCATCTGAAAAGTCTGCAACATAATACGTTGCAGCCCAAAACTGGTCAGCACATGGAATATGCTAGCAAAATAAACTGTAGAGCAATGAACAATATGACAGCTATCACTACATGCACATATGGCTGGTGGAGGCTCTAAGTTTATTTTGCATAAAGCTGGTTTTTCCCTACAACAAAGGAATATATTTTATTTAACTACTAAGTTTGCTGATAAAACATTGAGAATGTTCCTCCAACTCAATCCCAATTAAACAATATTAACTACCCAACAAATTATTTAAGAGTGATGAGATCAAATCAATAATTCAAGAACCAGATACTCAAGATGTCCATAACCGGGGACACGGCTAACCATGATTAGTTTGTACACTCTACAGAGGTTTGCGCACTTTTCCCCACAAGACTCGATCTGCTCCGTTGGATTTCTCGCACTACATGGTGTTTGAGAAACGGATGACCGAGACACAGTCTTTCAGAAGCATTAACTCTTTACTCTGGGTAGACAGTACCACCTACATCCCCTACATCTGCTAGCCTACCACTGAAAGAGGTCACGCAACATACTCAACTATTCCAGAGCCCATAATGGCTTGTGGCTGCACACAGAAGTTTCTAGCATGAATAATCTTATGATCCCTTTGAGCCTGGGTGGCGAACCATAGGATGATCACACGGGTACTCTGGGATATCCTAGGACAACACTGGATTCTCCAGGTGCCCGCAACCAATCCACCCAGATGTGTATTAAAGTAGCCACCTTAAGTTAACCATTATTAATAACTCTCACATCTGTCATGGATACACTCAACCAATCCACATCTACGAGCATAGCATAGCAGTATAAGCATAACGTAGAAGTAACTCCCAAGGTTTGAAATAAAGGACGATAGGTTCTACCTCATCATCTACTTCCCAAACCCACATGTTAAAATCACATCCTAACCATGCAATGTTTGAGGGTTGAAACTAATGCATAAAACTGGGTACTAAAGAGGTATGATCAAAGTGTTACTTGCCTTGCTCATGATCTGAAAACCCTAGTGACTCGTAGTAGCACGCTTCGCACTCCGGAAATTCTATCGCAAACAAACAATAGCATACATAAGCACTCAAGCAGTAGATGCAAGGTAAAACTCAGAAGAGAAAAATCCAAACTGAAAGTTCAACTGAAGTGCTTCGATTTGCAAAAAAAAAAATCAATCAAATCGGAGCTACGAAACTCAAACTACGATCAAAAGAAGTTCGAAATCAAATCTGCTTGAAACCAAATTTTAATTTGTCAAAATTATGTTCAAGTTGATTAACTGGAAAGAGGGGTTCAAGACGAAGATTTTGGCATTGGTTTCACTGGATTTGGACGAACGGTTAAAAAGTTGCCGGGTTTTGAAGATCAAGGGCTAATCTGTGATAAAAATAATCACGGATAGATCCCTGACCGAAAATAAAATAAAAAGAAAAAGACTAACGGACGAACACTATCATGGACGAACGCGTTCATGAATAGAGACGTTCGGGTGAACGTTCGCTAAATAGACCCCATCGAGAAAAACCGAGAAAACCCTAACCCTAAAATAAAAACTGATCTAGAACATAAACCAAAAAAACAAAATGAACTGGTGGTTTTTACCGGTTCACGACGAAAACCGGGGTCGGCGGCGAGACGGGATTCCGGCGAGGCGGCGAACGGTGCGGCGGGGCGGCAAAAGTGGCGGCGGCGCGCGGCTTGCGGCGGCGGCGGTGGCTGCGGTGGCGGGGTGGTGAGAGGCGGCGGGGCGGCGCTATTTAAGGGGCGGGGCGGCGGCTTGGCTTGGGGAGGGGGCCAGCCTGGGGTGGAGTCCAGCTCGGACTCCCCCTCGGTGTCCGTCCCGAGCACAGCGACGCGCGGGAGGAAGGCGGCGGCGGGAGTGGGCTGCGGCCTGCTCGGTTGGGCCTTCGGCCCAGTCGGGCGGGAACTTTTTAAAAAAATAAATTCAGCCGAAGAAAAATCCTAATAAAATAAAAAAGTTCTAAAAATACCAAATACAATTTTCGCCGTCTAAATAAAATATTTACAACAAAGTGAACATTTTTCTGGCCTAATAATGCAATTTTCAAAAATGCATATTTTTCTAATTCAAATAAAATCTCGAATAAAATCTGAATAAAAGATTTATTTGATTTTAAAATCTTTCCTCCAATATTCCTCTCTTTTTGAAGAAGTCATATTATCTTCTCTCTTTTATTTTTAATATTGGAAATATTTTGAGAGGAAGATATTAAAATCAAATTGATCCTCTTTTCCAACTTGAGAAAATTCAAATATGAAAATAAATGAAATCCCCTAACTCTCTCCTTGGGTCCTTGAGTTGCTTAAGATTTCTAGGATCACAACCAAAATGCAAATAAAAATATGATATGCATATGATGACCTATGTATAACATCCAAATTGAAAATTGGGATGTTACATTTTCATGGACGATTTCTCCATTTATGGAACTTCTTTTGATGACTGCTTAAGCAACATTGATCGAGTTTTGCAGAGATGTGAGGGAACTAATCTTGTCTTGAATTGGGAGAAGTGCCACTTTATGGTTAATGAAGGTATTGTCTTGGGGCATAAAATCTCCGAAAGAGGTATCCAAGTTGATAAAGCTAAAGTTGCTGCAATTGAAAAAATTCTGTGTCCTACATATATCAAAGGTATAAGAAGTTTCCTTGGTCATGTTGGTTTCTATAGGAGATTTATTAAAGACTTCTCTAAAAATTTCTAGGCCTCGTACTAATCTCTTGCAAAAAGATGTTCCACTTGTTTTTGATGATGATTGTGTAGAAGCATTTGAAATACTTAAGAAAGCCTTAATCTCTGCACCTATTGTTCAACCACCTGATAGGAACCTACCCTTTGAAATTATGTGCGATGCTAGTGAGTATGCTGTTGGTGTTTTTCTAGGACAAAGAGTTGATAAGAAATTAAATGTTATCCATTATGCTAGTAAAACTCTAGACAATGCTCAAAGAAACTATGCTACTACTGAGAAAGAATTTTTAGAAGTTGTGTTTGCTTGTGATAAGTTCAGATCTTATATTGTTGATTCTAAAGTAACTATTCACACTGATCATGCTGCTATTAAATATCTTATGGAAAAGAAAGATGCTAAACCTAGACTCATTAGGTGAGTTCTCTTGCTACAAGAATTTGATTTACATATTATTGATAAAAAGGGAGCTGAGAACCCCATAGCAGACAACTTGTCTAGGTTAGAAAATACTCTTGATGACCCACTACCTATTGATGATAGTTTTCCTGATGAAAAATTAGTTGTCATAAATGCCTCTCGTAGTACTCCATGGTATGCAGACTATGCGAATTATATTGTTGCTAAATTCATACCACCTAGTTTTACATACCAAGAAAAGAAAAGGTTCTTCTATGACTTAAGAAATTACTTCTGGGATGACCCACACCTTTATAAAGAAGGAGTAGATGGTGTTATTAGATGTTGTATACCTGAGCATGAACAGGAATAGATCCTACGCAAGTGTCACTCTGAGGCCTACGGAGGGCACCATGCCGGTGATAGAAATGCACACAAGGTATTACAATCTGGTTTTTATTGGCCTACTCTTTTCAAGGATGCTCGTAAGTGTGCCTTGTCGTGTGATGAATGTCAAAGAATTGGTAACATTAGTAGACGTCAGGAAATGCCTATGAATTATTCACTTGTTATTGAACCATTCGATGTATGGGGTTTTGATTATAGGGGACCTTTCCCTTCCTCCAATGGGTATAAACATATTTTAGTTGCTGTTGATTCCGTTACTATGTGGGTAGAAGCTATTCCAACTAGTAGTGTTGATCATAACACTTCTATTAAAATTCTTAAAGAAGTTATTTTCCCGAGGTTTGGAGTCCCTAGATATTTAATGACTGATGATGGTTCACACTTTATTCATGGTGCTTTCCATAAATTGCTTGCTAAGTATGATGTTAACCATAGAATTGCATCTCCCTATCATCCGCAGTCTAGTGGTCAAGTAGAACTAAGTAATAGGGAAATAAAACTGATCTTTCAAAAGACTGTTAATAGATCCAGGAAGAATTGGTCTAAGAAACTCGATGATGCATTATGGGCCTATAGAACTTCTTATAAAAATCCTATGGGTATGTCTCCATATAAAATGGTATATGGAACGGTATGTCACTTACCTCTTGAACTAAAACACAAAGCTTATTGGACAATTAAGAGCTCAACTATGATTTCAAACTTGCCGGTGAAAAGAGGTTATTTGACATTAGCTCGCTTGATGAATGGAGAACACAGGCCTATGAAAAATGCCAAGTTGTTTAAAGAAAAATTTAAAAGATGGCATGACAAAAGGATACAAAAGCGGGAATTCAATGTAGGTGACCATGTCTTGCTATACAACTCTTGTTTAAGATTTTTTGCAGGAAAACTTATCTCCAAGTGGGAAGGTCCTTACATTATTGAGGAAGTTTATCCTTCCGGTGCCATCAAGATCAACAATGCTGAAGGCAACAATCCTAAGGTGGAAAATGGGCAAAGAATTAAAACATTATATCTCAGGTACTCCCATAAATTTTGAAACCAATATTATTAATACAATAACACCGGAGGAGTACATAAAGGAAACCTACCAAAACACGCCAGAACCCTGAAAAGGAGTATGTATGTGATATGGTAAGTAAACCGACTCCAAAAGTTTGCTAAAGGCAATTTTACTCCGTTTTGGAATATTTAAAAAAAATTAGAAAAAAAATAGTCCGAATAGTGCACGAGGAGGTGACAAGCCTTGGGGGCGCGCCCTACCCCCTGGGCGCGCCTCCCGGGCTTGTGGCCACCTCGTGTGCCATCCGGACTCCGTTTTCTTGCAAATTACTTCTTTTGGTCGGTAAAAATTCATTATAAAATCCCCCGAAGGTTTTGACCACCGTATCACGGCAATATCCCATGTTTTCTTTTTGAGCTGTTTTCTACTAGAGTTTACAAGGCCAGTCATCATGTCTTCCTCCTCCTCCAGCAATGTGGACGACGAGGCTTGGTTGATGCAGATGGAACTCAGGAGGGCAGAGGCCGAGGAAGTCACGATGGAGGAAGAAGAAGGGGATTCACTTGAAGTCCACCCTCCGGCTTCTGAGAGAGGCACTCTGGCTGGCATCTCCGCTATTCCAAATCCCCAGCAAGCAGTAGGGACTACAAGCAACCATGAAGGCCAAGAGATAAAAGAAGGACTCCCCCCTAGGAGGCCCTTACACAGAAGAATGCAAATGTACTCCAACGTGTGCTCCAAGAACTGCAGGATCTAAAAGGCATCTTATTGAAACTGACAGACCCATCATCAACATCAACACCACCACCGAAGAAGGACACTTGAGTACATGGGTATGGGCACTCCCCTTGGCTTTTGCCAAGCTTGGGGGAGGTGCCCCGGTATCGTATCACCATCACATCTTTACCTTCATCGTTTATCTTAGTTCGATCCTTTTGGTTATATCTTGATCTACTAGAATAAAAGTTTTTAGCATGATCTAGTCCTTTAGTTTTGCTTCGTGATCTATCTTTGTAGTCGAGTGTGAAAGTTATAATAAAGAATAGTTTTGAGTAAGGGCTTTGATTTCTTGCTTTGATCTTGGAAAAAAACAAGAAAAAGAATAAAAGAAATAAAAAGATTATATAATAATCTTATGGAGACACTACAAAAAACAGATACATCCGTGACATTTTGGGCCGAACGAATTTTTTTCTGTCATACATATGACACTTCTATGACGATAATTGTGACAAAACCCGGTATCATCATAGATGTGGTGGGCTCCTACTTCTATGACAAAAAATCATGACAGAAAATGGGCTTTTTGTCCTGGGCGGGCCGGAGACGCAGCTGCATGACATTCTTTGGGCCGTCCATGACGGAAAAAACCATGGTAGAAGCGAGGGTGAGGAAAATTTCGGGGAGTTCCCGGTTACGGTGGGAGGTCGGGGGCCGAGCGATGCGCGTTTCTCTCGTACACGTACGCGCGTGTGTGCGAGGAGTTAGCTCTAACTGAACCCGAGCGAGGCGTTGGGCTCTAACTGAACCCGAGCGATTGCACTGCAGGCTACGCGTTACTGAACCCGAGCGATCGATCGATGGCTGTTAACTGAACCCGATCGAGCGATTCCTTCGCTACTGCTGCTAACTGAAGCCGATCGATTGGATGAACAGTGAGCGTTGCGGGGGGGGGGGGGTTGGATGAACAGTGAGCGGTGGCGTTGCCTCTGGATGAACAGGACCCCGTGGTGTGGAGGGCTGGATGAACAGTAGACGGTGGAGGGGTGCCCGTGGAGGGGTGGTTGAACAGGACCCCGTGGTGTGGAGGGCTGGATGAACAGTAGACGGTGGAGGGGTGCCCGTGGAGGGGTGGTTGAACAGGACCCCGTGGTGTGGAGGGCTGGATGAACAGTAGACGGTGGAGGGGGCCGTGGGGGGTTGAACAGTAGCCGGTGGAGTAGCGCGCGGTGGAGGCTGGATGAACAGGAGCCCGTGGAGGCTGGAGGAGGTCGACGGTAGCCCGTGGAGGCTGGAGGAGGTCGACGGTGGAGATGAACAGTATCCTGTGGAGTCCCGTTTTGCGGTACGCCACACCCCTCCCGATCAACAGGACCCCCGTTTCGACCGTAGCGCTCCAACACAAGTCCGTTTCCTCCGTTTTGCGGTACGCCACACCCCTCCCGATCAACAGGACCCCCGTTTCGACCGTAGGAGGTCCGTTTCGTCCGTTTTGCGGTACGCCAGACCCCTCCCGATGAACAGGATCCCGTTTCGAACGTGGCCGGTCGAACACAAGGCCGTTTCCTCCGTTCTGCGGTACGCCAGGCCTCGTTTCCATCGCCTGTTCCGTCCAAGCCCTCCCGATGAACACGACCACGCATTCCGTTCCGACCCAGCCGGTTGGCTCCCACGCGTTCCGTTGCCTCCCGATGAACACGACGCATTCCGTTGCCTCCCCATGAACACGACACATTCCGTTGCCTCCCCATGAACACGACGACGCTGTTTCTCCATTCCGACCCAGCCATGTCAACAAGCCCTCGCCGTACGTATGCGCGAGTAGGCGTTCGAGACCCCGCCCGTATGTACACATACGTGGCCGTATTTTCTTTCTTGCACCCTGGCCGCTGTACGTACGTGTACATGCTACGTGCGCGCCTCTACTACGACACGTGCGCGCCTCTACATCCACCAGTATATATGTACGTACACGTTCGCGACCAGAATGACAACGCTACGTACGCTTCGACCAGGTGGGTCCCGACTGTCAGGCACTTCCTTGCGTGCGAAGATGTAGCTGGTGGGTCCCAGCAGTCAGGGGGGCGAATCGTTTTGTTTTTTTGCCCGGACGCACTTCCTTGCGTGCGAAGGTGTAGCTGGTGGGTCCCAGCAGTCAGGGGGAAACGTTTTTTTCGCGAAATACGGTGGCCCGTCCGGTGGGTCCCCGCTGTCAGGTGGAGGAATAATTATTTTGCGCGTAATAAGGAGGCACTTCCTTGCTGCGGCCGTGGACCCAGCTGTCAGCGTCTCCACGCACAGTACTCTTCCGATGGAAGTCGGTCGTTGACCACATTGACCACGCCGCGCCGAGAGCACCACGGCGGTGGACGACGGCGAGGCCTAGGAAGGGGACGACACGGAGGCAGGGAAGACTCGGCAGTTGTTTCCCACGCGGAGGGGAGTACGACTGTACGAGGGTTTACTGGTTCGTCTGCCGTCGCCGGAGAATAACAGCAGGTGTGGGTGAGTAGAGGGATGGCTAGGCCAGCGATGGGAGTACGGTGGGGCGGTGAGGCCTGCGCGGCAGCACAGCCGGCCGCGGGGAGGAGGGAGCAGGCAGTCCCGCCGGCGCTTGTTTGAGCGGCTGGAGCAGGAAGAGCAGAGATTGAAGAAGCACGACGGCCGTTGGATGGACATCCAACAGTCAGTGCTTGTGCGTCAACCTTTTTTTAGGAAAGCCTCAAATCTGTGGAAAACAGCATACAGCCCATCTGCCATTATTTCTAATAATTTACAGCCCATTTGCTAATTCTTAAGGTTTTTTTGGAGCCCATATTCTTTTTGTTAGCATTACAGCCCATATTGTGGCCACGGTTAAAAAATTATACGAAATTTTGCATATTTCGGTGCGGTCCGAACTGTTTTTAATCCCGAAATTTCGACTCACATTCAAACTGATTTTAAAAATAAATGTATATCAATATAAAATCCAACAAATTCTCCACGCATAAAAATTAATGTAATTTAAAATCTTGAAATGAAAAAAAAGATATTTGAAACTAATTGCCGGTTTGATGTGTTTTAAAAATGTACAGCCCATTTCTCATTACTGATGGGCCATTTTCTCGGCCAGCCGAATGAAAGCTCTCCTCGTCTTGAAAGATTTGCAGCCCAACAGGCCTGACAAAGCGACTTACTTGGCAAATCACAAAAAAACTGGGCTGTGGCCGTGGACCCAGCTGTCAGCCTCTCCACGTACAGTACTCTTCCGATGGAAGTCGTTCCTTGACCACGTTGACCACGCCGCGCGGAGAGCACCACGGCGGTGGACGACGGCGAGGCCTAGGAAGGGGACTACGCGGAGCCGGGGAAGACGCGGCAGTGGAAGCCCGCGCGGAGAGGAGTACGAGGGTTCACTGGTTCGGCTGCGGTGTGAGGCTGCCGTCGCCGCAGGGCCTGGCCAGCGGTGGGAATAGTAGGGGGCGGTGAGGCCTCTGCGGCAGCACAGCCGGCCACGGGAGGCAGGAGCATGCGGCACGACCGGCGCTGCTTTGGGCGGCTGGAGCAAGAAGACCAGAGGTTGAAGAAGCACTACGGCCGTTGGATGGACATCGTACGGTCACTGGAGCTAGAATCGTTCATATTGACTAAGTTGACAAAGCCCTTCGTCCCCGTCAACTTAGTAGGCCCACAAGTCAGCCTCCCACCAAGGTGGGTCCCAGCTAGCCGGGGGAGTATTCATTTTTTTGTGCGTAATAAGGAGGCACTTCCGGTGGGTCCGAGCTGACAGCGGGGGGAACGTTTTTTTCGCGAAATACGGTGGCCCGTCCGGTGGGTCCCAGCAGTCAGGGGGAAACGATTTTTTCGCAAAATACTGGTGGCCCGTCCGGTGGGTCCCCGCTGTCAGGTGGAGGAATAATTATTTTCCGCGTAATAAGGAGGCACTTCCTTGCGGCTGCCGTGGACCCAGCTGTCAGCCTCTCCACGTACAGTACTCTTCCGATGGAAGTCGGTCGTTGACCACATTGACCACGCCGCGCCGAGAGCACCACGGCGGTGGACGACGGCGAGGCCTAGGAAGGGGACGACGCGGAGCCGGGCAAGACGCGGCAGTGGATGCCCACGCGGAGAGGAGTACGAGCGTTCACTGGTTCGGCTGCGGTGTGAGGCTGCCGTCGCCGCAGAATAACAGGGGGTGTGGGTGAGTGGAGGGATGGCCTGGCCAGTGGTGGGAGTAGTATGGGGGCGGTGAGGCCTCCGCGGTAGCACAGCCGGCCACGGGAGGCAGGAGCAGGCGGCACGACCGGCGCTGCTTTGGGCGGCTGGAGCAAGAAGACCAGAGGTTGAAGAAGCACTATGGCCGTTGGATGGACATCATACGGTCACTGGAGTATTGACTAAGTTGACAAAGCCCTCCGTCCCCGTCAACTTAGTAGGCCCACAAGTCAGCCCAACAATATGGTGGGTCCCAGCTAGCAGGGGGGTATTCATTTTTTGGGCGTAATAAGGAGGCACTTCCTTGCGTGCGAAGATATAGCTGGTGGGTCCGACCTGTCAGCGGGGGGAACGTTTTTTTCGCGAAATACAGAGGCCCTTCCTGTGGGTCCTAGCTGTCAGGTGGAGGAATCATTATTTTGCGCGTAATAAGGAGGCATTTCCTTGCGTGCGGCCGTGGACCCAGCTGTCAGCCTCTCCACGTACAGTCCACTTCCGATGGATGTCGTTCATTGACCACGTTGACCAGGCCGCGCCGAGAGCACCAGGGCGGTGGACGACGGCGAGGCCTAGGAAGGGAACGACACGGAGCCAGGGAATACTCGGCAGTTGTTTCCCACGCGGAGGAGTACGAGGGTTTACTGGTTCGTCTGCCGTCGCCGGAGAATAACAACATGTGTGGGTGAGTAGAGGGATGGCTAGGCCAGCGATGGGAGTACGGTGGGGCCGTGAGGCCTGCGCGGCAGCATAGCCGGCCGCGGGAGGAGGGAGCAGGCAGTCCCGCCGGCGCTTGTTTGAGCGGCTGGAGCATGAAGAGCAGAGATTGAAGAAGCACGACAGCCGTTGGATGGACATCCAACAGTCACTGCTCTCGTGTGTTGACTAAGTTGACAGGGCGTTGCGTGTGCGTCAACCTTTTTTTATGAAAGCATACGCGTCAACCTGTAGTAGGCGCACAAGTCAGCCTCAAATCTGTGGAAAACAGCATACAGCCCATCTGCCATTATTTCTAATAATGTACAGCCCATTTGCTAATTCTTAAGAATTTTTTTGGAGCCCATCTTCTTTTTGTTAGCATTACACCCCATATTGTGGCCACGGTTAAAAAGTATACGAAATTTTGCATATTTCGGTGCGGTCAACTGTTTTTAATCCAGAAATATCGATTCACATTCAAACTATTTTGAAAAATAATTTATATAAATATAAAATCCAAATAATTGTCCACGCATAAAAATCAATGGAATTTAAGATCTTGTAATGAAAAAAATTGAAACTAATTCCCGGTTTGATGTGTTTTAAAAATGTACAGCCCATTTCTGGGCAAACCGAATGAAACTCTCCTCGTCTTGAAAGATTTGCAGCCCAGCAGGGCCGATAAAGCAAGTAGGCCTTGTTTGGGTATTTCTTTAAAAAAATAGAACTGGGCTAGCCATTTTCAGCAAGAAAAAAACACAACTGGGCTCATGATGTGGTAAACATAAATAAAACCCTGGCTAGACGGGCCACAGCCCCCGCACAGCCCCGTTGTTACCCTGATCCGTCGCTAAAACTAGTATAAATAACAACTGCTTGTTCCTCAAAAAAAACTGCGCGACTTGCTGGGTCCCTGGTGTCAGCCGCTCGTAGTGTAATTCTCTCGTTTATTGACTACGTTGACAATGGCGTGAGCCCCAGATGTCCAACCATTAGGAGGAACCATATTTTTGGGCTTGTACTATAGAGGCACTTGCTTGCGTACTGCCATGACGCTGGTGGGTCCCTACTGTCATCCTCTCCACGTACAGTCATCTCCTTGTTCCTCTCGGTTGTTGACGACGTTGACAACGCAAGAGGGCGGCGCACCGCGCACGGCGAGCGAACCAAGGCCGCAAGGCGGAGGACGACGGCGAGGCCTCGGACGGAACGAACAGGAGCCGTTGAAGATGCGCCGGTCCAGTCGCAGGCGGAGGGGAGTACGAGGGTTGACTGGTTCGGGCGCGGGTGCGTGTTGGGGCTGACGTCGCCGGAGAATAACAGGACGTGTGGGGGAATAGAGGGAGGGACTGGCCAACGTTGGAGGGTACGTACGGTAGGGCGGCGGAGGCGCAGCCAGCCATGGGAGGCGGGAGCAGGCGGAGCCGACGGGGTGGTTTGGTTTGGGCGGCTGGAGGAAGAAGAAGACAAGAGATAGAAGATACACGACAGATGTTGGATGTCAATCCAACGGCTGGTAGGCAGAATCGTTTGTTGACTGGCTAGTAAGTCGACACCACCTTGGATAGGCTATTTCCTCGCGGGTCCCAAATGTCAGAATCCAAATCTGTCACGGTCATGCAGCCTTTCCTATGAAAATTTACAGCCCATTTGATGTGCTAGTTCGAAATAAGTTTGTGGGTGCTGGTGGGGGCTAATCACTTGGCTTCTGTAATGCACAGTGAGCTCAAGCAGCCGGCGAGAGTGATGTTATTTCCCTTGGTTGGGATTTGTTACAATATTTCACTCTAAATTAAACGAATGGCAAGCCATTTGCCTTGTTTCAAAGAAAATATGACAGTCACAGCCGAGTTGAAAAGGGCAGGAACATCTAACTCCAGCTTACAAACTGTACAAAAGCACGAGGGTTAATTGTTCATCAGGTTTACAAAAAAAACCAGATTGAAAAGGGCAACAACATCTAACTCCAGCACTGTTTTCGGCAGTCACAGTCAAATGGATCGGTCAGGTCCATAGAATGAACATCCTGGGTCGTAAAATTTACTGGATTATGACCACAATATGTTGTAAATAGAAGCCCGGCACGTTCAGAAGCTCTTTTGCCCACCTGAAACTCCTTTTTTTGCTCTTCGACATACCCATCCGTCAAAACCATGCTGCTGATAAACTTAAGCCTGATGGACAATAGTAACCTCGCATTCAGCAGGAAGAATGTGACAAATCTTGTGTTTGCACGGTTGGCTACATATCGTTCTAGCGTTATTGTCTTCAATCGAATCTCATGAGAAGTGAGAAAATCCCGATGCTTACGAATCCACCGATTGGTTATAACTTTCTTACCCCGTCCTGTTGCCTAAATAGACATGAAGATTGAAAACAGTTAAGGTCTAAAAGAAGAGTGTCGAAAGAGCAACAGCTGAACGGTTAATTCTAGTACACTATATGCGGGCTTCCAATGTGCGTGAAATTATCACCTTTATATACAACTTCTCCAGACATGGAAAGCATTGCAGCAAGCCAATAATCTTGTTCAGATCAAAACTATTCATTTGGATATATAAGATCTTGACAGAATCCAGCACCATTGATAGGCCATCCATGGAGAAACTCTTCATTGAGCATAGAACATAATATTAGTACAAAATGTGTACTCCAAGATGATATATAAATTATGCGCAGAAATTTAAAATGCAGCTTATGGTTACAAGTGTAGATGATAATATAAAGTACCTGAAGAACTGTGGAGCCAAACACCATATTGAAATGAGCACAGAGATCATGTATTACACCCAAGGTCTCCAGTTTAGGCGCAGAGAGGACGGTTATTTGCAACGGTGAATAACTAGAATCAAGGATCAACCTTTGAAGTGAAGGGGCATCTTGGATGATGAGCTGCCTTCCGTCAAAAGAAATTCCAATTCTTACAAGGTTAGGCGACTTTATTTGGAGACAACCGATTCTAACTGTGAAAACAAGCACCAAGCACTCCAGCGCAGGGCAACTGGAGTGGATGATGCTGTGCAATGAGGCCTCCGATATACGAACCCGCACAAGTGAAAGTTTCTTGAGAAATGGGAGTCGAAGGTTTAGTACCAGATTGTCTGGTAGGTAGCACAGCGCAAAGGTGGCGGTGTGGAGAGAGGACGAAAACCGCGAGATGGACATCGGTGCTGAGGGCACAAGTTCATGGCGTTCGGTATGTGGTATGTGATTTCCAGGGGAATAGTAGAACTCAAGCAGCTGTAGTTCTGTGAATTCAGGGGATTTCAGCCAGGCGTCCACCGTGCAGGGCATGGTATGCTTGCTCAGGTAGCATGACGGGATGCAGAGGCTTTGAACGGAGCCCTGGTGGGAGGAGATGATGGCTCTGGGGATTTCAAAATCATTGAAGAGAGATAGCTGACGACAGTCGAGATTAAGGGGCACGGCGCGCCATAGAGGGCGCCACCGAATTGAGAGGACTTGGGTGCGGCAGCAATCCTTGGTGGGGAGAAGCGAGATGATCTCCCCAAGGACGGCGTCCGGGAGATCGCTGATGCGGTCCACCCGAGATTCTACGGGTTCCTGGGATCCGGTGGGGGCGGGGTCGCCGCTTCTCCCCGCGCTGCCGGGTGCGGGATCTACAACAGGCGTCGCCGCTGGCGGGAGCCTCATCTTCTTGGCGCTGGGGTCAGCCGACTCCATTTTCCTCGAGGGCGTCGCGTCGCGCTCACGGATTTGAGCAGAGTAACGAATGACGAGCCTAGTTGTAGTGCGAGCGAAGAAGAAGGGGAGCTGGGGGTTTTCTGTAGGAGTGAGGAAGAAGGGGAGCTGGGGTTTTCTGTAGGAGTGAGGTGAGGAATTTGGGGGTACGAGTGGAGCGAGCTGACGTGAGGTGGGTGGGAGCGAGGAGGAAGAAGAGCACCCAGTGTGGATGGGCTTTTGAATTGATTTTACTATTTACTAGTGTGGATGGGCTGTTTTGTCTTGGGCCCAGAGAAACAATTACTACTAGTACAGTGGAGACACTCTACAGCTACCCAGAAAAACAATTACTACTAGTACAGTGGAGACACTCTACCGCTTCTGGCTCCTCCTAGGTCATTGAAACGTCTCCCTCTACTGAATGCCGTTATACTTTTGTTCACCGACATGCGGGCCATGCAGCGCGCGGGCCCAAATGCCATCCACCAAATTAGAAGGCAGTATGCAGGCGGAGAGTCACCCCGGTCGTAGCGCGGCAGTAACGAGCCGTCGTATCACAAAACCCCACCTCCCCGCAGTCTAAGTTTGACGGACGAAGCAACCATCATTTCACTCTTCGCTGAATCCCCTTCTCCCTCGGACTATCCTTCTCCCTCACCGTCTTCAAGAAAGGCAACACTCGCATCTGCCACTGTTCTTCTCTCCGAACGAAGGGAAGGTAAGCGGATCCGTGATGTTGGTATATTTTCGTTCAGAGAAAAAAAAGAACTTTTGCAAAGCAGTAACCGATCCTCACTCTCTTTTTTGTTTCATTGTCATTGCGATTGTGTTTTCCTTTCAGTGGTCTCCTAGTATTCGTCAGTTTCATGATGGACCAAGGAGAACCAGGCAAAGATCTGCCGATATTGGAGCAGACGCGGGAGGCTGATCCCCACGAGACAGAGAGCTCCAAGAAGATGGAGGCAACCACCGAGCTGACCCCAGATACGCTCACGGCCACTACTGAGATGGTCAACGCCCCGTTTGAGGTTACAGCCCCCGTGGCACTGCAGGAGCAGTTTTCCCCCTTCGAGGATGTGTCCCCCCCCCCGCTGAGCTGCCCAAGGTGATTTCCTTCTTTGCCGATCTCGATTGTGGTTTTTCATCTAAGTATGTGGTGATTTTTTTAGAAAAGGAAGTATGTGGTGATTAATAATGCAAAATTTTATTAGCTTCGATGCCATGCTATACATAGTGGTTTAAATAACTTGTGTTTCTTATACTGAAAAGTAATTCAGAATTTGTTTCTGTTTCAATTAGAGCCCTGATGCAGACAAGGATTGTGTGGTTGTACATGTCACTCGCTATGAGGCGGACGACCTGAATATACGCACTGGGAAAACAGAGTTCTTAGGCTGTTGGATCCTGGAAGCCATTTGCGGTTATACCAATGAAGAGTTGTATTCCAGCCTCACTGTTGTCAGGCGTGTTGTCCAGGGTGTACTGAAGCACAAGAAGTTCAAAGCTACTCCTTCGTTTGTGAGGCATACTGTTCTTGTCAAGCTTACGCAGGAAGATGACGTGGCATGCCTCCACAAACAAGTTTATCAGTGGCAAGGCCACAAGGTTGTCTTCATGAAGGTTCACAGGATTGAGCTGCTGCGGGACGTCCTCGATGATGTTCATGGCAAGGTCCGTCTTGTGTCCAGCCCAAATTAGATCGAGGCATGAAATAGTTGCCCCAGCTAGTGTTTAATAGTAGTTTGGATTGTGTCTAATTATCCGAACCTTGCCTGTTATCGACCCCTCTGGGGCTAGTACTCTGTTTGAATCCGTCTATGGGAACTGCTGCTACTTTTGTGTGCCCGTGAATCATGTGAGAACCATCGTAATTGTTGCCGAAACAGATGCGTCCTCACTAGTTTTTTCATGAATATGGCATGGTAAGACATAAGTTGTCACGGTTTATCATACGAGCAGTGTGTGTTTTGATGAAATAGAGCACTCGTTCGAGAACCGTGCGCCGACGTATACATAAGTACTTGTAAACACTGTTGGTGCTACCCCACTTGTAAGCAGTTGTGCAAAACACGGCACATTGGCTCAGCTCGCTTCAACACTAGGCTATCGACCAGCTAACAATCAACAATCTGCTGTCTGACATATAATCAACTATGTATCTTGTTACAGTGGTTCATGCAGTTAATTGAGGCCACAATGTAATAAATTCCAAACGTTCACACGCTAGTCCAGCGCTCATGTGGAACACTCACATTAAACTCGTCTTCATAAAAAACTTGAAAAGCATAAGTTAAGCAATTTTATACATCTCAATGATTCATAGAACATAACAAACATATACTAGTTCACAGCAAAAGACAAAGTTGTGAGAAGGTTTACAAATCAGGAAAAAACAAGCA
Source organism: Triticum aestivum (assembly GCF_018294505.1). NCBI lineage: Eukaryota > Viridiplantae > Streptophyta > Magnoliopsida > Poales > Poaceae > Triticum > Triticum aestivum. The sequence goes on from NC_057805.1 coordinate 430,756,395, forward strand.
AGGCTTCTCTGAGCAAAGGGCCTCCCGGCAGGCTTAAATTTCCTGGAGTTCACTCTGGTTTTTTCTTGTTGCCACCATTCAGGGTTAGGTTCTCTCATTCCAGAATAACCAATTATAATTGTGGTCTCAGCTGGAATGCTGAACTGAACCATGCAGTGTACTGACCAGCTGAAATGCTTGTGCATTCCACTAAATTTAAGCACCGCTATTTGCAGAAATAAGCAGACCACAATGCCTCTTGTCCGCGCACCTGTCCAAAAAACCGCCGTGCAGCCGTGCCAGCTAGTCCTCGGTCCATGGATGAACTGGTAGAAAGTGCATTCCGGACTAGGATGCAGTTGTTTTCGCTCGTCCCTGCACTGCAATCAGGAAGTAAAATGTACGAATCAGCTTCTTTTAGATTGCGTTGGTCATTCTACCTTAGTTACTAGTACCAATGTAGGGATACCTTGAAGACGGGAGGTTAGACGACGGCAACGAGGGATAGCCATCTCATTTTGCGCAGTTGTACTAAAACTGAGGTGTGTGCTTTTGATTGCGCGGATAGAAACGATACGGAGACAGACATCCCTGTTTGCGCAAATACGAAATACGGTTATTTAAACAGTGACAGATATTACTACTTTCCCCCGTTTCCTCTTAGAACCAAGTCCTAGATTCATGCTACAGCTTTCCCACTTTCTTCCCTGTTTGAACCAACGCTTTGAGTCGACTGTATGAACTAGCTTTACTTCTAATAATAGTAGAAGTCTAGGTGGCTTTGGAACAGCGGACGGAAGTAGAAAAGGATCCACACGAAGGGAGCTGGGGCAGTAGAGCAAGGCAGGTTTCGAAGGAATATATACCTGAGGGTCGTCGGCATGTGGCAAAGACGGCGTCGGGAGGCCGCATCTTGGCCACAATACCGCAGGGAGGAAGAAGGGGTCGGAGGCCCTCCCGAGCCGGCGCTCTCTCGGAGAGAACGGCACGGCCGCCGATCGGGACGCGCGGGCAGCCGTTGGTCTCCTCCCTCGCCGCCGACGACAGCGTGAACGATGCACCTACACCCCTGCCCCGGTCGAGGTTGTCCGGCCGGATTTGTGACCAGCCGTGAGCTGAGAGAGAGTGTGGCCGCCTATGTGTTGCTTAGATCTGGAGAGCATGAGAGAGTGAACGAGAGGAACCCTAGTAAAGCAAGCGCTAAGGCTCCTGCTTTTATATATAGTGGAGTGATTTTGTTGTACCAGCTTCAAAAAAATGCGCTCCTATGTGTACCCGCGAGTGGGTGTGAGAGAACTAGTGCGTGCGTGCACCGCTTCTCTTTGTGAGAGTACAATATACTATGCCCAAAGAACGTTCGCCGCAAGAGTAATAGTATAAGTGTGTGACGTGTGATCTAAAATAAAATGTGCGCTCCCTCTTTTGTTTTTTAGAAGTTCTGAGGGTAGGGTGTGAAGAGCACATATGTAACGCCCCTAGACCGACGCTTTAGACGCCTTCCATGTTTTCGTTGTCGCCGTGTGTTTATTATGTTTGTTGCATTATCATAATTGTTTTGCATATTTCATTCCTATATGTTTATGCCATGATCATGTTGAGTGCCTTGTCATTTTGCTTCTTGCATCATGTTCATCTTATATTATATTGCATTGCACCATCCTTGCTTTGTTCTATGCTTCATGATGTGATGTGCCTCTTGTCATTCTATTGCATTGCATCATGATCGTTATGCCTTGTTTTGCATATCTAAGTTTTGTTGCGTGTTCTTGCGTGAACCCCTCTTATTCTTATCTCCACCTCATTTTTGTTCCATGCACATACCAGCAACAATTCATCAAGTTCACCCAAGTTTCTATCCCATCCAAACTTCTCCTTTTCCCTTTCTTTCAATTATTTCGCTAGTGACATTTTCTGCTCCAGATTAATGTTAACTATATTTCTTTATTCCCTACACCATGCCAAGACCACCTCCTCCAGTTTTCAAGTCTTTTGGAAGTGTTTTGGTTGGGCTAAGGATTTATTCAAGCTTGAATTATTTTCAAACTTGTGTGAATTGCGGTCTCTAAAAATTACTAGAGCATTTTATTCAAATTCTACATAATTCTTGATGTCCAGGGATATTTTGTTCTTAGCCTAATTCTTCTCAAAAACTCCCTAACCTTTTCCTTTTCTAAACCTGGAGATTCAAAGTTTCAGAAAAGAAGAAAATGGAAGGGGCCTCCCAGCAGCGCACTTTGGGCCTCCCAACTCCAGCCGACCCAGCCCAGTGCCCCAAACGGCCACCTGCTCCGTTTCCCCTCCGTCTCCCTCGCTTCAGACACAGAGCGCTCGCGCCGTCGCGCCGTGAGCTCACGGACGTCGAGGCCAGCACGTCCCGCGCCCCTATAAACCCCGCAGCGATCCCTAGGGATTTCCTCCGCCCTCCTCGCGCCGCCATCTCTCTCTTCCTCCCCCTGTTTCCCTTCTTCTTCAAGAACAGAGAGCACCACCGAGAGCGTCGCCGCTCTTCACCAACTCGCCCGACCTTCCTCGTCGCCGTCTCCGACCAGCGGCGTCACCTAGACCTTGCCTCCGCCCGGTTCCTCTCGCGCCGTCGCCTCGCAACGCCCTGCCCACGCCAAGTCCCAGCGCCGCTCCATCTGCATCGCGCCCAAGTCCCCCGCCGCCGTTGTTGACCCGTGCGCTGCGCCCCTGCTTCATCTGCATCGAACAGCAGGTCGAGCGCTGCGCTCGCTCGCGCGCATCTGGTGCAAGTGGCCCGCCTGCTTCCTCTGCAGTCCGGCCGCCTCCTTCTCTGCTTCTGCTTCAAGCAGGAGGTCGACTCCCCCGCCTCGAGCCACGACCGTGCGTCGCTTGCGTGCGTTGACCGCGCCCAGGCCCAGTGCCTTGCCTCTGCTGCCTATGCCCCGCCTCCCACCGACCTGGGCCATAGCCCATGGTGAGAAACCCCCCCTCGCTCATGTTCTGTTTCGGCCTAGTGCATGGATTCAGCCCGATGCGTGTTTTTCCATGTGTTGCGATTTAGCTTTATCCATAGAATTACTGTTTTACAGAAAACCCCTATTCTTCATGCATTTAATAACTCAACAACCATGCATCGGATTAAAATGATTTAAACATGTAAAGTGCTTAGAATTTTATCTAGTTTCATAATATGCTGCTTGCATCCATGTTTAAAATGTTTAAATTGCTGTTTGATTAAATTTGCTCAAATGCCATGTTAAAATGATTTATTTCATAACTAATTAACCGTAACTCAGATTTAAATAAACTTTATATGTAAATGGGGTAGAAAAATGCATAGATTAACATGTTGCACCTTGTGTTACTATTTAACAACAATAAAATATGGTTTTAGGCAGATCAGTACCAAATCTAAAATATGGACATGAGGATTTTCCGGAATTGTTGTTTGTTGTTCCGGCCTCATTTAAATTTGCCTAGATAGGTAGTTTTCATATGCCTCACCTCTTGCCATGTTAATCAACATTTAATATTGTTGGGTACATAAACAAGAGCGAACTAAATAACTTGAATGTGGTGTTTCGTCAATATGCAACTCGTTGCATATTGAGCTCCATTTAATTTGTAGTATTGTTTATGCACTTTGCCATGCCATGCCTCATTAAACCGGACATGCATCATACTTGGTTGTGCATCATGCCATGTGTATGTGATGGTTGTTTACTATGTTGTTTCTTTCTTTCTGGGTTGCTTCTCTCGTTAGCTTCGGTTTCGTTCCGGAGTTGTGAGGATTCGTTCGACTACGTCCGCTTGTCTTCTTCACGGACTCGTTCTTCTTCCTTGCGGGATCTTAAGCAAGATGACCATACCCTCGAAATCACTTCTATCTTTGCTTGCTAGTTGTTCGCTCTATTGCTATGCCGCGCTACCTACCAATTGTTATATCATGTCTCCCATATTGCCATGAACCTCTAACCTTTTTTCACCCTTCCTAGCAAACCGTTGTTTGGCTATGTTACCGCTTTTGCTCAACCCCTCTTATAGCGTGTTAGTTGCAGGTGAAGTTGAAGATTGCTCCATGTTGGAACATGTTTATGTTGGGTTATCACAATATCTTTTATTTAATTAATGCATCTATATACTTGGTAAAGGGTGGAAGGCTCGGCCTTATGCCTGGTGTTTTGTTCCACTCTTGCCGCCCTAGTTTTCTGTCATACCGGTGTTATGTTCCTTGATTATGCGTTCCTTACGCGGTTGGGTGTTTTATGGGACCCCCTTGACAGTTCGCTTTGAATAAAACTCCTCCAGCAAGGCCCAACCTTGGTTTTAACATTTGCCACCTAAGCCTTTTTCCCTTGGGTTCTGCAGACTCAAGGGTCATCTTTATTTTAACCCCCCGGGCCAGTGCTCCTCTGAGTGTTGGTCCAAACTAGAGCACCGTGCGGGACCATCCCTTGGCAACTTGGGTTACGTCGGTACCTGTACGCTTAGCTTATCCGGTGTGCCCTGAGAACGAGATATGTGCAGCTCCTATCGGGATTTGTCGGCACAACGGGTGGTCTTGCTGGTCTTGTTTTACCATTGTCGAAATGTCTTGTAAACCGGGATTCCGAGACTGATCGGGGCTTCCCGGGAGAAGGTTTATTCTTCGTTGACCGTGAGAGCTTATAATGGGCTAAGTTGGGACACCCCTGCAGGGTATTATCTTTCGAAAGCCGTGCCCGCGGTTATGTGGCAAATGGGAATTTGTTAATGTTTGGTTGTAGAGAATTTGACACTCGACTTAATTAAAACGTATCAACCGTGTGTGTAGCCGTGATGGTCTCCTTTCGGCGGAGTCCGGGAAGAGAACACGGTTTTGGTTTATGTTTGACGTAAGTAGGAGTTCAGGATCACTTCTTGATCATTACTAGTTGACGACCGTTCCGTTGTTTCTCTTCTCGCTCTTATTTGCGTATGTTAGCCACCATATATGCTAGTGCTTGCTGCAGCTCCACCTCACAGCCCTTTCCTACCCATAAGCTTAAATAGTCTTGATCTCGCGGGTGTGAGATTGCTGAGTCCTCGTGACTCACAGATTCTTCCAAACAGTTGCAGGTGCCGATGATACCAGTGCAGGTGACGCAACTGAGCTCAAGTGGGAGCTCGATGAGGATCTTGTTCGTTGTGTTGTTCCGTTTCCTGTTGCTCAGTAGTGGAGCCCAGTTGGGACAATCAGGGATCTAGCAGTTGGGTTATCTTCTTTTCTTTTGTTTTGGTTCTGTAGTCGGACCTATGTGTGTATCTGGAATGATGTATGAATTTATTTATGTATTGTGTGAAGTGGCGATTGTAAGCCAACTCTTTATCCCATTCTTGTTCATTACATGGGATTGTGTGAAGATGACCGTTCTTGCGACAAAACCACAATGCGGTTATGCCTCTAAGTCGTGCCTCGACATGTGGGAGATGTAGCCGCATCGTGGGTGTTACAAGTTGGTAATCAGAGCCATCCCCGACTTAGGAGCCCCCTGCTTGATCGAATCGCTGGTGTTGTTGAGGCTAGAAACAAAAAATGTTTTGAGTCTTAGGATTATATATATCGGAGAGTAGGATTCTTTTTACTCCTCAGTCCCTTCATCGCTCTGGTGAGGCCTCCTGACGTAGAAGTTTTGACTCTCCTCTCCTCAAATTTCACTAAATTTTTTTTAGGATCACGCGGGTATCTTAGAATCGTTCCGATGGTTTTGTGACGAGAACATTGTTCTTGGTGCCTCCTGACATTTAGGGGTTGTGGCAGTGTCCCGGAGAGTTGAGCTCCGAGGTGTTGTCGTCACAATTTTATCGTTGCAGTTCTGGAATACCTGAGTTTCGCCGACATCGAAAATCTCTTTTATGTAGTTGTTGGTGAGATCACCTCGACGCCACCTAGTACTGGGGCGGGAGTTCGGGAGTATTGCCATAACTCGTATAACGGATGCTTTTCGAAGGTTGAGGTAAATGATTTCCGAAGGTTTTTTTGGTTATGTGTTGAAGGATGGATACAGCTGGATCTAGGTATTGTTAGTTTGGGTGATATATTTTGTGTCCCCTGTATCCCCAACACCTGATTGCATAACCAGAAAGTTTCGGGAGTTTATAAGTGGGAATTCAAGTAGCTCCTAGGATATCTTTCCGACAGATGCATGATATGAGATTGGGGTTCGACGTCTAGTGGTCCGCCTTTCCACGGTTGGTTTTACAGTGGTCTTGTAGTGTCTTAAAGAGTCCTTGGCTATGCCGACTCGGGGACGCTTCGTATGTCATGTGCACTGCCTTGTACATGATGGTGCTGTACGATCGAGCCCGTGTGGGCCCCACCACGAAAACTTCGGACAAAATCTCTATCATATGTTTGTTCCGGCTTATTCTGCAAGCCAAATCCTTTGTTTTTGTTTTGTTTTGTGGTATTCGAGTTGCTTCAATGACAAGTGTTGATTCCATACCTTCCCTAAACGGTGTTCTCATATTTCTATGGGAGTGTTAATCCTTCTTGGTCATCAAGAGTGCCATCCCAATTCTATTTCTAACCGGTGCGTTTCTCTTCAAGATGATCCCATCATTCTCCCCATTCGCAAGATCAATTCTAAGTTCTCTCAATGGCGTTTATTCCATCTGCCCCAAGTTGCCTTTGTTTTCCCGCCCTCCCACCCTTTTTCTTTAAGGACTCAGATTTCTTAATCAAGTATCCTTTTATTGATGGGAAGTCTCTCCATTCTTTTCCGCCAATGTTCTTATCTGGTGATTTCCCATGAAGATACTAACGAAGCTTCAAGTTCATCATTCTTCATTCTTTTTCTTCTCCGGTGGACTAAATTCAAGCCTTCAATGTTGGTCACGTTCCTTTCCTCGTTTCAAATGCTTTCTCATGTCGGTGCATCTCTTAATCATCCACCTCTTGCTATTCATGTTATCTGGAGTGCTGAAGATATCTCAGAAGATTCGCATTTCCATTCCCAATCCGTTTAAGCTATCTTGAGGTTGTTATCTCTTTTGAGCCATTTAATTCAACCGGTGCAATCTCCATTTCAAGTAATCAATCGTTCAATGGTGTATCTTTTAGTGGGCCCTAACCCACAGGTCTTTTCCCAGGATCTTACCTGACTCTTCTTACTTTTCCCTGAGCTATTCTCAAATTTATTTAAAATTTTGACGTAAGAATGAATTTTCATCATTCATATGTCTTTCTCCAAGATCTTTCAAATTCTTTCATCGTTGGTTCATCATTTCTATTATCCATTGTTCCGGAGTGTCTCAATAATTTTGGTGGTATTTCTCGTCGTCATTCTCGGATTTTGAAGACCTAAGAAGAGTTCCTCTTAAATCCTTACCCGTTCTTCCAAAGATTCAGGGTTCTAGCTTGATGCCATCCTCTCATAATTGTTTTCGATTGTGAGAATTCTTTTCACCCATCCGGAGCAATTCATGAGTCTTTTCAGTTTGATTCTCCGAAGGCCATCATTTCAGAAGATTTTTTCGTTCTCAACATTCAGCTCTCGTTCTGCAAATCTTATCGGTGCATCATTCAAGTATTCTCTAATCAATTCATGATCTCTTCATTTCACTTGTATCTAAATTCTGTCAAGTATCTTTATTCGTTTTCTAATTCTTCCCGATGAATTGCGCCTTTGCTACTTTCATTTCAAATTCTTACGGTGGTTCGTTCAAGATTTCTCTTTCTTGGTTATCATTTTAATTCATTCGGTGTTTCCAAATCCCACCAGTGGTTCCATCAATACCTTCTGAAGTTTGCGCTATATCTCTCTTAATCCTTTCTACGGGAATAAGTAGTATGCCAAATCCGTTGCTTGTCATCAATTTATATTGGTGAAGGATACGCATAACATAATTCTTGTTCTTGTTTCATCCAAGTGTTTAATTCTTTCAACCGGAGTTTGTTCGTGATATCAATATCTCAGTTATATGTTGTCCATCTTTTCTTTCCGGAGTTCCAAGTTTTCCGCATTATCTCGTCGCGAAGCTCCATCTAAATCATTGCAATGCTTCTCCCGGAGTTCTTTTCAACTTTCCCTTTCGTTTGATCATTCTTTTATTACCGGAGTTCTTCATGGAGGATCAACATGGTGGCTCATCAAGGATTCCTTTCATTCTTCAATTGTTCTTCAAGATTTCTCTCGGAGTCAAGATCCGTCAAGCTATACTCTAAAATAAACATGGTGCTCAACACATGTTTGTCTTGAGGAGTTCAAGCATTCTTCATCTCGCATTCCGAAGTGCAATTCTTTCTACCTTATCTTTTGAGGTGGTGCTATGTCATTCTGGATAATTTCCCTTCGGGTTCATGATTCACAAAGTTTTCAAGAGTGACATATTTAATTCCATCATTTTATCTTCGTCCAAGAGATCTTTTCAACCAATCAATCTTTTTGTTGGAGTTATATTGGGTTATATTTCACCTATAGCCTTCCCTAAGGAATGTAGCTATTTGTGGTGTTTATCAATGATCAAATTTTCTCCTTCTCATCTTGGTGAAGAAGTTTTCTTCTCCTTGTTGATCTCAATCCAATGAACTGTTTCCGTAGTGGCAGAATTTCGCCTCTATCTTGAGAAGTTTTCTATAAGCCCACTACAAGCTTATTCATTTCGTTGTTGATTTCCCAACGACTCCGTTATAACCTTCTTGGAAGGATGCTTCCCAAGCTCATTTGTGGCAGAAGTTGTCATTTTATTCTCCATTCTTTATTCCAAGGATCTATCTTCTATTATTTATTTCTTCCGGAGGCATTGTGATGTTGCTCTCTTCACTCATCATCTCGATTTGTGAGGATCGTGTTCTTTTCATGCTAACCATTTAACCGGAGTGTTGTGTCATCTCCTCAATTTCTTTTCATCTTATCAAGTTTTCCTTCTCGTTTTCAATAGTTCCGAAGGCAGAGTGTTGTTGATTTCATCAAGTATCATCCCATCTTCTCAAGTTCATGTTAATTCCTTCCATTTTCTATCGGAGTGCTGTCCAATTTATGTCATTCTTGTTCCTTGTTTCTCTTTTCTACCGGTGTGCTTTCTTATTAATTTTGATCCGTTAAGCTCTTATTTCCATGTTTTTCAACCTACAAGGTTCTTGTAATGGTCCTTGTTCCTCTTGCTGAACGGAGTGTTTTAAATTTTGTTCACCTCCGTCGTGTCATTACTTCAAGCTTTGCGACCTCTCAAGGTTCTTTGGTTTCACTCGTTTGTCAAGAAGCAACTTTGTTTTACCTCTTCCCCTTCCGTTTCTCTCCGGTGCCATCCTAGATCTCGGGACGAGATCCTCTCGTAGTGGTGGAGTGTTGTAACGCCCCAAGGCCGACGCTTCAGACGCCTTCTATGTTTTCGTTGTCGCCGTGTGTTTATTATGTTTGTTGCATTATCATAATTGTTTTGCATATTTCATTCCTATAGGTTTATGCCATGATCATGTTGAGTGCCTTGTCATTTTGCTTCTTGCATCATGTTCATCTTATATTATATTGCATTGCACCATCCTTGCTTTGTTCTATGCTTCATGATGTGATGTGCCTCTTGTCATTCTATTGCATTGCATCATGATCGTTATGCCTTGTTTTGCATATTTAAGTTTTGTTGCGTGTTCTTGCGTGAACCCCTCTTATTCTTATCTCCACCTCATTTTTGTTCCATGCACATACCAGAACAATTCATCAAGTTCACCCAAGTTTCTATCCCATCCAAACTTCTCCTTTTCCCTTTCTTTCAATTATTTCGCTAGTGACATTTTCTGCTCCAGATTAATGTTAACTATATTTCTTTATTCCCTACTCCATGCCAAGACCACCTCCTCCAGTTTTCAAGTCTTTTGGAAGTGTTTTGGTTGGGCTAAGGATTTATTCAAGCTTGAATTATTTTCAAACTTGTGTGAATTGCGGTCTCATAAAAATTACCAGAGCATTTTATTCAAATTCTACATAATTCCTGATGTCCAGGGATATTTTGTTCTTAGCCTAATTCTTCTCAAAAACTCCCTAACCTTTTCCTTTTCTAAACCTGGAGATTCAAAGTTTCAGAAAAGAAGAAAATGGAAGGGGCCTCCCAGCAGCGCACTTTGGGCCTCCCAACTCCAGCCGACCCAGCCCAGTGCCCCAAACGGCCACCTGCTCCGTTTCCCCTCCGTCTCGCTCGCTTCAGACATAGAGCGCTCGCGCCGTCGCGCCGTGAGCTCACGGACGTCGAGGCCAGCATGTCCCGCGCCCCTATAAAGCCCCGCAGCGATCCCTAGGGATTTCCTCCGCCCTCCTCGCGCCGCCATCTCTCTCTTCCTCCCCCTGTTTCCCTTCTTCTTCAAGAACAGAGAGCACCACCGAGAGCGTCGCCGCTCTTCACCAACTCGCCCGACCTTCCTCGTCGCCGTCTCCGACCAGCGGCGTCACCTAGACCTTGCCTCCGCCCGGTTACTCTCGCGCCGTCGCCTCGCGATGCCCTGTCCACGCCAAGTCCCAGCGCCGCTCCATCTGCATCGCGCCCAAGTCCGCCGCCGCCGTTGTTGACCCGTGCGCTGCGCCCCTGCTTCATCTGCATCGAATAGCAGGTCGAGCGCTGCGCTCGCTCGCGCGCATCTGGTGCAAGTGGCCTGCCTGCTTCCTCTGCAGTCCGGCCGCCTCCTTCTCTGCTTCTGCTTCAAGCAGGAGGTCGACTACCCCGCCTCGAGCCACGACCGCGGGTCGCTTGCGTGCGTTGACCGCGCCCAGGCCCAGTGCCTCGCCTCTGCTGCCTGTGCCCCGCCTCCCACCGACCTGGGCCATAGCCCATGGTGAGAAACCCCCCCTCGCTCATGTTCTGTTTCGGCCTAGTGCATGGATTCAGCCCGATGCGTGTTTTTCCATGTGTTGCGATTTAGCTTTATCCATAGAATTACTGTTTTACAGAAAACCCCTATTCTTCATGCATTTAATAACTCAACAACCATGCATCGGATTAAAATGATTTAAACATGTAAAGTGCTTAGAATTTTATCTAGTTTCATAATATGCTGCTTGCATCCATGTTTAAAATGTTTAAATTGCTGTTTGATTAAATTTGCTCAAATGCCATGTTAAAATGATTTATTTCATAACTAATTAACCGTAACTCGGATTTAAATAAACTTTATATGTAAATAGGGTAGAAAAATGCATAGATTAACATGTTGCACCTTGTGTTACTGTTTAACAACAATAAAATATGGTTTTAGGCAGAGCAGTACCAAATATAAGATATGGACATGAGGATTTTCCGGAATTGTTGTTTGTTGTTCCGGCCTCATTTAAATTTGCCTAGATAGGTAGTTTTCATATGCCTCACCTCTTGCCATGTTAATCAACATTTAATATTGTTGGGTACATAAACAAGAGCGAACTAAATAACTTGAATGTGGTGTTTCGTCAATATGCAACTCGTTGCATATTGATCTCCATTTAATTTGTAGTATTGTTTATGCACTTTGCCATGCCATTCCTCATTAAACCGGACATGCATCATACTTGGTTGTGCATCATGCCATGTGTATGTGATGGTTGTTTACTATGTTGTTTGTTTCTTTCCGGGTTGCTTCTCTCGTTAGCTTCGGTTTCGTTCCGGAGTTGTGAGGATTCGTTCGACTACGTCCGCTTGTCTTCTTCACGGACTCGTTCTTCTTCCTTGCGGGATCTCAGGCAAGATGACCATACCATCGAAATCACTTCTATCTTTGCTTGCTAGTTGTTCGCTCTATTGCTATGCCACGCTACCTACCACTTGTTATATCATGCCTCCCATATTGCCATGAACCTCTAACCTTTTTTCACCCTTCTTAGCAAACCGTTGTTTGGCTATGTTACCGCTTTTGCTCAGCCCCTCTTATAGCGTGTTAGTTGCAGGTGAAGTTGAAGATTGCTCCATGTTGGAACATGTTTATGTTGGGTTATCACAATATCTTTTATTTAATTAATGCATCTATATACTTGGTAAAGGGTGGAAGGCTCGGCCTTATGCCTGGTGTTTTGTTCCACTCTTGCCGCCCTAGTTTTCCGTCATACCGGTGTTATGTTCCTTGATTTTGTGTTCCTTACGCGGTTGGGTGTTTTATGGGACCCCCTTGACAGTTCGCTTTGAATAAAACTCCTCCAGCAAGGCCGAACCTTGGTTTTAACATTTGCCACCTAAGCCTTTTTCCCTTGGGTTCTGTAGACTCTAGGGTCATCTTTATTTTAACCCCCCCGGGCCAGTGCTCCTCTGAGTGTTGGTCCAAACTAGAGCACCGTGCGGGACCATCCCTTGGCAACTTGGGTTACGTCGGTACCTGTACGCTTAGCTTATCCGGTGTGCCTGAGAACGAGATATGTGCAGCTCCTATCGGGATTTGTCGGCACAGCGGGTGGTCTTGCTAGTCTTGTTTTACCATTGTCGAAATGTCTTGTAAACCGGGATTCCAAGACTGATCGGGTCTTCCCGGGAGAAGGTTTATCCTTCGTTGACCGTGAGAGCTTATAATGGGCTAAGTTGGGACAGCCCTGCAGGGTATTATCTTTCGAAAGCCGTGCCCGCGGTTATGTGGCAGATGGGAATTTGTTAATGTCCGGTTGTAGAGAATTTGACACTCGACTTAAATTAAACACATCAACCGTGTGTGTAGCCGTGATGGTCTCCTTTCGGCGGAGTCCGGGAAGAGAACACGGTTTTGGTTTATGTTTGACGTAAGTAGGAGTTCAGGATCACTTCTTGATCATTACTAGTTGACGAACGTTCCGTTGTTTCTCTTCTCGCTCTTATTTGCGTATGTTAGCCACCATATATGCTAGTGCTTGCTGCAGCTCCACCTCACACCCCTTTCCTACCCATAAGCTTAAATAGTCTTGATCTCGCGGGTGTGAGATTGCTGAGTCCTCGTGACTCACAGATTCTTCCAAACAGTTGCAGGTGCCGATGATACCAGTGCAGGTGACGCAACTGAGCTCAAGTGGGAGCTTGATGAGGATCTTGTTCGTTGTGTTGTTTCGTTTCCTGTTGCTCAGTAGTGGAGCCCAGTTGGGACGATCAGGGATCTAGCAGTTGGGTTATCTTCTTTTCTTTTGTTTTGGTTCCGTAGTCGGACCTATGTGTGTATCTGGAATGATGTATGAATTTATTTATGTATTGTGTGAAGTGGCGATTGTAAGCCAACTCTTTATCCCATTCTTGTTCATTACATGGGATTGTGTGGAGATGACCCTTCTTGCGACAAAACCACAATGCGGTTATGCCTCTAAGTCGTGCCTCGACACGTGGGAGATATAACCGCATCGTGGGTGTTACAACATATGTGTGTGACGTCTACCTGCAGATAGACGGTGGGTGCGACGTGCGAGTCTGCGAGAGGACTCGGGAGAGTCGTGACTCGTGAGGCTGCGTGTGCGTGAGAGAGAGGGGGGCACGTATCAATGCAATGCATGTGTCCGTAAATCATTATCCGACAAACGTTCGCCACAAGCCTTTTCCCGACGAACGCCGTAAGAACCGTTAGATCGGCATCCGACAGTGTCAGTTTTGCCATGTCATTTAACAGAATAGCCACTCCTCCTACACACAAATCTTCCACGTGAGTGTTAGCAACTACCGTATGCTCCATCCGTTCCGAAATGCAGTGCATATAGCTTTATTGAAAATTCGAACCTCGCAAACTTTTACCGAGTTTTCGTGTACCAAATTGCACATGTAGAATACCATGTATATATCATTTCATTCATCTTCGAGAGGTAACTATAAAGATGGGTGAGGAGTCTACAAAGAAAGACCATCGTATCACCCGCAGCAATTTCAAGCATCCTTTAGTGTCGAGAAATATCATAGGAACTCTACATGATATGATTTTTATAGGATTTTTTCCTTTAGAGCCAATTGGTTCATAGGAATAGATTCATATACTCCACATTTCAAAGGAAATAAACATGATATCATTTCTATAGCTTTAGAGCCACTTGGTTCATATGAATGGATTCCTATACTCCCTTAATTTCAAAGGAAAATAAACATTAGCGTATATTCAATAGAAAAGTTCCTATGATATGAACCAAATTACATATCTTTTCTAATCCCTCCTCATAGGAATTGAGATACATGTCATCTCTAGATTCAATAGAAAAGTTCCTATGATGTGAACCAAATGACATCTCTTTTCCAATCCCTACTCATAGGAATTGAGATGCTCCATGTCATCTCTTTCCCTACAACTTCTATGTATACATCTTCTATTCCTAAATAGATAGTACAACCCACTAGTAGTTTTTTTCCAAAACATGCAACTATGGCACAAGAACTATATAGTGTGCCAATAACTTTGAAAGATGGTCGCTGGATGAAGCTAACCTGACAGTGTAGAGATAGGAAAATCCGAGCACTACTGGCCGTTGGATATCATCAACATTCCACCAGATCTGCCACATGTACAATTTAGAAGACTCCATGGTTGAACTTAAGCATAATGCACAAACCTCAAAACACAAGCACTTCTCCTTTGTTCTAGAATCTTCTGTATCATAATTGATTATTTTTTTCTAAATGAATTGCCATTATTTGTTTTCTACTTTATGATTTACAATGCACAACCCCATGAATCTTAACATTTTTATAAAACTAATTGATTTTGAATGAGATGAACTATAAGAACTAAACGAACATCTACATCATGCATATATGACTCAAAGCTTTACATGCTATAGTGTGTATTTATTCGTAATTTGGTTTCGAAATCTCATGCGTTCAATACATGTGTACCTTACTAGTTTTGAGTAGAGTAGCAAATTTCACGCGGCCCCAGGTATATTAAAATGCAGGGTCCATGCATCATTGCCTTTCGGTCGAACCTACGTCCACAATTTTTTGTACGTACTATATCTCCACTGGTCCCCGAACCCAAAATGCTGCCTCGTTCCCGTAAAACCAAGCGGCCCACACATAGGCGTCGACTCGAACCCGTTTACTACGACGTGGCCCCGCACGCCGTAGTACTCCTACAAACCCTACCACCGCACTCATCATCGGTTTTCTTCAAGAGGACGAGGGAGAAGCCGATTTGTAGTGGAGGCGCTTTAAAAAAAGGATCTGTAGTGGAGACCCCTACC
Source organism: Triticum aestivum (assembly GCF_018294505.1). Classification (NCBI taxonomy): domain Eukaryota; kingdom Viridiplantae; phylum Streptophyta; class Magnoliopsida; order Poales; family Poaceae; genus Triticum; species Triticum aestivum. The sequence goes on from NC_057805.1 coordinate 430,771,424, forward strand.
CTAGGGTGCCCTAGGTAGCTGCCGCACGCATCATTGTTTTCTCTTTTCTTTGTGCTCTTGTGCCCTAGAGTGAAATGATGGTTGCTTCGTCTGTCCAGCTTAATGCGGGAAAGGTGGGGCTTTGTGATTTGACCCCTCATCGCTCATTTTCTACTACTGCGGCGCTACGACCGGGGTGCCTCCAATTCCAACCGCTGCTCTGAACTGTAATTTGGTGCATCTCACGTGGAACAAGACGCTGGATAAGCCACATGTCGGCCAAAGGGGTCCTGTTCAGTGTGTCGCCATTTCGTGTGCGGACTGACCCTGCTTGAGTTGCTACGCCAACACGACAGGAGCAGCCTACCACTTGGTTTTGCTCCTTGGTGAATCCCGACTATATTGATCTAAAAAGATACATGCTGAACTGCCCTCTCGGTCTCGGTTTTTTTATTTTTAGGCGTCTCGGCTTATAGGGCCTGCACGTAGTTCTAGGTCATCCATTTGACTAACTAAATATGAGTTACTATGTCACAAAAAGTATATCATTGGATTCTTAAGCGGATGTAGTTGTATTTAAAAGTCAAGGGCGGGGCTTTTCTTGCGCGGTAGGCGGGGCAGTTCTGCCTAGTCAGTTCGACAGAGACGCGAGAAGACGAGGGAGTAGGCTGCTGCAAACGTAGGGCTGTGTGATTTGACAGCGAGTTACTGCTGGACAGGTGGGGCCCCGTGATTTGACTTGCCATTATCATTTTAACTGCCGCGCTACGACCGGCGTGAGTCTCCCGATTCCTGACCACCTCCATACAGGTGCCCCTCCCAATGCTCCACCATGTAGTAGAGGCTGGCTCTTGCACGAGAGCCCACTTCTCCACTTTTTCCTTGCCTCTCTTTCCTCCACATATGCAAAAATGCCATGTAAAGTGCACTATTTTACTTACTTTTACTTGCTCCTACAGGTGCTTAAGCTTGCCACATAGGCATAAAGTCTGATGTGGCAAGTTAATCAAGAAGAGAGAGACTAGTTTGGTGACCCAAGGAAGAAACGGTGCTAAGTGCGTGTACCTAGGTGAAAAGACAATTTTGAGTCTATAGATAATTAAATGAAGCAAACTTAGCAACACCATTTCATTGGAAGAGGTCACTCCTTGGCAAATGCAATAAATACTAGTACTCCCTGTGTCCCATAATATAAGAACGTTTTTGGCACTACACTAGTGTCAAAAACGTTCTTATATTATGGGATGGAGGGAGTACGAAGAAAGAGATAGAGAGGAGTAAAAAAAATTACACTTATAGCCAACCTTATAGCCAACCTTGTTGTAGTATGAGTGACTAAGTGATGACTATGTATGACATGCCAACATCAGATAGCCTAACGCACCATGTTAAATCTCCAAGGGCGCGACCGCGCGAGCGACGCGACGGTCGTGGTAGGCGCGATCATGATACGGGCTGCTGGCAGCCCTTGGATCTGAGATCAAACGGTCGCATGCTAAGTTGCTGAAAATTTGCAGAATAACCCTCCAGGATAGGATATTCACCCATAGGTCTAGAATCACGCCATGCAACTGTTCGATCTCAGATCCAAGGGCTCTCGGAAGCCCGTATCATGGGAGAATTGAAAGCCACTACCCTGCCGTTCGCACGCTGGCAGTTCGCTCCTACTCGTCCCCGCACGTCCTTCAATACTACGACGGTTCGCTCCTAGTCGTCCCGTCCATTCACATTACGGTAGTTCCACTAATCCCAACCCTCCTCCCAAATCCATGGCGTCCCAAATGTCCACGATCGGCGGTGAGTACAAGGTTAGAACCATCACCGGCGATGAGTTCGACGTCATCTACACCCGTTCTTCCACGACGGTGAAAGGATGCCTTTCTCGCTTCAGAGGCATGTTCAAAAACTCAGATGATGAGTGGGTCGCTGGGCTAGATGTTGAGTACACCACAGTCCTGGGACGAGAGAAGGATCTAAAGGACGAAGAGAGGAAGAAGCCCGCCGTGATCCAGGTTTGCGTACATAACGTTTGCTTGGTCTACCACATATGCCATGCCGACGTTGAGTGCCAGGATTTTAAGAACTTCCTCAAGGACAAAATAGTGAAATTCGTTACTGTAGACTTTAAGAACGACAAAGAAGTCCTGGGTCGGATAGGCCTCATTGTAGGCAACCCCTTCGACCTCCAGAAGAATCGGATGGTGCCTTTCTCGTCAGCCTTCAATGCTGACCCTGGCAGGAGCCATGGTTCATCCTTCGTACCGTAAACCGGAGAAACCTCATTACACGTTTCATCGTCATGCATGGCAGCGGAATGTACTAGATATAGACCACATCCACTACGCTGCAATGGATGGCTACCTTTGTTTCAATATCTACAAGGGTTGGATGAAGAGCAACAGCCAAGTGTGCGGTTCAAGCAAAGAAGTATCGGCCAAGAGGAAGAGGGACAAGGACGAAGTCGAGGACGAGGACTCCGAGTAAGGTGGCAGTGTCGTTGCTCATGGTGGTTCTAAACTTCTAATGCAGTGTCTACCGGATTAGTTGCATAGTTTAATTTCAGGTGTGCTTAGTTTAATTTGAGGGGTGTGTTGTGCTGAGCCCCCAGCAGAACTATGTTATGTTTCTTCTCGTTACTTTAACTCTTCAGTATGTACATACTACTAGTATTTCTTTAATAGAATTTAGCACCCCAATTAAGCACATACTAGCTTTTTTAATAGTACTATATGCATAATTTGGCGACGAGCGCTCTCTATATGTACCACCTTTTTTTTAATTTCAATTTTTGCTCCATGGCGCAATCCATCGATAGTACTACTATACAAAAGTATACATTTTTTAAAAGGCTAGAGTACTGTTCATCACATATATAGCCAGTTAAATTCTCAACTTAGAACGACATGCATGCCATGTAGTAAACCGATACGGAGGAAGTATAGTAAAAATGAGGTGATTTTACCGAGCGATCGGCGGGGGAGCATGGCCTATCATGCGGTCCCACGTGTCATGATGTACCAAGGCGATGCACGTGTCCCTCTTGAGGCAGAAGCAATACTACGTGGTTTGAGATGATGGCGAACCGAAGTGTGAAATAATGGTTGCTTCGTCCGTCTGGGAAGGTGCGGCATTGTGATTTGACGTCTCATTGCTCATTACTACTACTGGGCTGGTACGAGTGGGGTGCGTCCCCCTGCTGTTCTGCACTGTTATTTGGTGCTTGACACGTCGACCCGGTTGCTATATGTCCCACATGTCGGCGATAGGAAGTACATAATTCATGAAAGGGAGCGTCGACGGAGGAGTATACTACAGAATTCATGAAAGGGAGCGACTTAGTTTTGGAAAAATCTGTTTTTACGGAGTACGTACCCACTAGGGTTTATAGGGCTCATCTAAAAAACATTCATTTTTCCGTTTGATAAGTCTCAATTCTACTATACTAGTAGTAGTACCATTGCATGTTGGATTTCGAGGTGCGTTAGATCACCCAACGCAAGCAGTGTCAAGAGGAAACTAACCAATGCATGTACAAGTTCATGGAAATTTAGTGGTCATTCATGCATTCGTTCTAATTAATGCCTCGGTAAACATAACTTCTTGAGAAAAACGAGCGTATTAATTACTTGTGCAAACTACGAAATTAATTTGACCACTCACCGTCTACCTTGGTTGGAGAGATTTTGAAATTAAGCCATAAACTGGAAAGGAGGGAGTAGTAACTTTTGTCTCAATTACTATTTGTGGCCTTGTATAGATGCAAAATGTATTTTTTATAGTGGCCTTGTATAAGTAAATGGAGGGAGTACTAACCAAAGTACGTAGTAGGGACGAGGAGTAAACGGAGGGAGTAGTAAAATTTTCTCCTCGTGCTGCGAGCCACTGCGCGCGTGGGCGAGGGAGCGGGCGTAAAGGCGTAGAGTAGTAGTAGTAGTAGTAGTACTACTACTCGTAAGCAAGCTTCACCTCATCCTGCGAGCCACCGCGCCCGTGGGCGGGGGAGACGGCGTACTAAGCAAGCTTCTCCTTGTTCTGCAAGTTGACGGGACACATCAAAAGTACTCTAGTGTATAGAGCCTTGCCTCTAAGGTAGGCCCTCTTTTTTTAATTTAACATAACGCGTCAAGTCGCAATTTGTATGTTCACCCATGGTAGACGATCCTCCCTCCACCAAGTGGACAACCAGTACACGTGCCAAATTACCACGTGGGATGCCTTTTTCGTACAGAAATGAGCTCCACCGTGTACCCGCGTGGGTGTGGTTGGGAAAGGGACGGGAGTACGTGCGCCATGCGTGCACCTCTTCTCTTCGTGCACGTCCCCACCTACGTGGGTGTGTGTGAGAGAGATACAAACCTAGACATAATGCGCCGTCCATCCCCATGCCTCCGCCTAGTCCGACCACCAGTCACCACCACGCCCCACTCCTCCTCACCTTGTTTCTCATCTTTCTCCCTCCATTTTTATATACAAGGGCCACTATCAAAATTACAATTTGCAGATATACAAGGCCACTAACACTAATCGATGCAATATTAACGGTGTTTGCCTCGTGTTACTAGCAAAGGAGGACATTAATTATCCCTTGCATGCATGCGGGAGTTTGTAAAAAATGCATCTTGATGTTCCGTGCAATGCACGGGCATCTTGCTAGTCCATGAAAACAACACATGGCAAAATTCCACGGCGAACGAGGGATTTGAATCTATTGGGAGGGGCTGTTTGGATCTTGCCCGGGGTAGCCAAAATATTGGCGACCCTTTTGTCCACCGGTACCTTTGCCACCGATGAACGAGGAATGGCTTGGGTGCTCATGCTGTCATGCATCCTCCAGCGCGCACGTTGGAGACGAGCTCGCACGAGCTGTGTTTTTTTGTCCCACAACACCGCCCGAGCCGCCCGCAGACCGACCGGCGACCCGCAAATTACGCCATCCAACCGTAGCCGCACACATTATGACAGCAACTCAACCAACCGGATGAAATTCACGCAAACACGTAGACAAACTGATATTTCATATAAACAACGACGGAAATCATATAAAATACCGGATTTTCATACAAACATGGCGGATTTCATTACATTCAAATGAACTACGCGGTGCTAGTTCTGGACAGCACAGGTATATAATACCTGTCCTAAATGGTCGCCCGCCGATCGATTTGTGTTCCTCATGTCCGGCAGCACGATCACCGGACTACCGGGAGCCCCGGAGGTATATGCTTCAGCGCAAAGGACGGCTCGCTTCCCCACTGCCCAACTGATATCATTGGCTGGTGCCGAAGATGATGGTGGCCGGTACCAGTTCGAGTTCATCACCGGCCACTACTTCGCCATGGCCGACACCGGCTCGAGTTCATCCTAACATTCCCCTCTTCCATGGAGCCCATGCGGGGTCGACGAAGGTCCTCGCAACAAAAGGATCCGGCAAGACACCTGCTGTGTACGCCGGCGTCGCCTCCGCGGTGGCCTTCATGGGACCCAAGCGGCGGCGGCCTCCCGTGTTCTACTTCTCCTCGATGATGGCGGCGGACGCGGAGGCGCTGGCCACCGACTCGTCGCTCTCCACGCGCTCGGCTTCTGTCGCTGCTTGCATGGCGCGGCCGCTGGCATGGGAGTCTCGGCCACAGAAATGGGAGACGCGGTACGAGGCGGCGGCGTGGACGGCAGCAACGACGCCCGTGCGCCGCTCCTCGTCGAGCTGGCCTGGAGCGCCGAGTTGCTGAACCGCGCGCCGGCTTGGGGCGGCAACTAGCTCCGTCGGGAAAGGGGAGGGAGGTGGATCAGCGAGCTGCATAGCTCGTATCCGGCGGGCTACCCAGCCGGCTTGGATGCGGAATAACTACTCTTCGTAAGCCATTGTAAGAGTGGACAAAATGGTGGAGGAGATAGGGGAGCGGCGGAGGTGTGCGATTCTTGGCCGGCGTTTGGCCTCATTTAAATAGGAGATTAAATAGACGGCGGATGGGAGGAGCTCGGCCGGCGTTGCGTTTAACGCCGGCCCGGTCATGAACGGACGTGTGTCCAGAGTGGGTTTCTCGGCTTCCACACGGGCGGGTTTCATGGAGGCGTTTGAATGCAGCACTGAGGCGTGTTCAGCCGGGCGTGCCGCGAGTGGCGCCCTCGACTCTGACCTAGGACACCACGCCGTTCTTCCACTGACGTGTGGGCTCTTTGGGTGCATGACCTGCATGTTAGTGACCCAACGCAGGCAGCGCACAGCAGAGGAACCTTTGGTGGGCCAGGGCGGTCAGAAGCGGGCATTTCATAAACCGATGATTGTTCATTGAGTGTGACATCATCTTTTTCATGTAGATAAGCCTACTATGTTGATAGCCCGTTCGATACGTTGTGATTCATAAAGACCGTTGCAAACATCAATGTTCTGCTTATCACAGATAAGATTGATTAATACCCGTAACAATCCATGTCCTTAACAAAGGGTGCATGCACGTATAGGTTGAGCGTGTGTCTTGCGTCGTGTGCTATGTGCATGCAGGCGTGCGAGTGTTGCATGCGTGCAAGGGTACGTTCCAGTGTTGCATGCATGGGTGCGTACGTGCGTGTGTTCGTGAGTGCATGTGTACGTGTCAGTGTTGCACGCCAGCATGCGTGCGTGTGTACGTGTCAGTGTTGCACGCCTACATGCATGCGTGTCTTGCGTGCGTGCATGTGTACGTGCGGGGTGAGGCTACATGTCAGTCGACTGACTTTTTCATCTCTGGTCATTAGATTTTCCAGCCGTTGGATACGAAATCAAGGGCCTCCAGTTTATCATCAAACTCCACCCCCCTGAGCCGCCAACCACCACCGGCCGAACTGCCAGCCCCCGCCGCCCGCGGCCGGCCCGCCCTCCCCGAAACCACTCCCCACCGCCGGTCCC